>NC_090646.1:388011638-388311638 GCF_040937935.1 Hyperolius riggenbachi
GGTTTCCTTTTGCAGGATGGTCAGAAAACCTGGACACCCAAAATTTGTTGAACGAACAGGGTACAGTGTCATTAGTGGGCCTTTTAAGGGGCTTCTGGGTGGAGTTAAATAGTGGGCGTGGCTCCATCTTTTCCCTGCTAGACAATGCCTGCACATCAGGGTGCATGTACTTTGTGAATCTAAATGCACATACAATATACAGGTAAGCTAATTGGCTTCCCCCTAAAAATTGGCACACGACTATAATGCAACTATTGTAGGGATTAGATTGTGAGCTCTTCTGAGGCCAGTCAGTGACATGACTATGTACTATGTAAAGTGCTGCTGAAGATGCCAGTGCTATATAGATAATAATATGGTAGGACAGTAGACTATGACTATGGTAGGATTAGAGTGTGAACTCCTCTGAGGCCAGTCGGTGAACAAAACAAAGGACTTCTTACTCCTCCACCTCTTGCATGTTTTCTGGCGAAGTGGACACTTATGAAATAGTCCTGTACTAAGAGGCTTAATGGGCCCATACATCTAGTGATAATAGGCATATTTGACCAAGAGACATATGTCTATCTGATCAGAGAGAGATCTGTTGGCTGCCCATACATCACCTGATCGATTTCGGCATGAATCTGCCTCATGACGCTGACACAGTGCAGTGTAAGCAGATGTCTGCCTGACTGCTTATCACTTATATCTGCACATGCATACTAGGGGGTTGACCCAATCTCTCGGTTTTCACGTGTGCCTCTGCTGGAAATACAGGCAATAGGGACACACGCGTTTTAGGTACTTTTTATGGACTGTCCATCCATAGACTGGCAGGGTTGTTGATACCCCACCACAATTTAAGAAGAACTCACAATTATCAGTGAAAAATTGTAACTTTGACAGTTCTTGCCGATTTCCCGGCGCTGGTAGCGTCCTGCTCATGCACAGAATGAAAAAATCTCGCTCTGCACATTCGGAGGACGCTCCTGGCGTACGAAGCGAATTGGTTGGGTTCGGTTATTTCCACCTCAACCCGAATGAAGAGCGGCTAGTGCGCCTGCGCAGGATTGCGGTAGGTAAATATTTAGCTCACCGCACTTTAGGGGACCCTGACAGAGAAGGACAGGGGAAGCCTCGTTCCAGAGGCTTCCCCCTTCTGAGGTAAGTATCCCTCAGAGGGATTTTTTTTTTTTATTACAGGCTTTCTTTAAATACTAAAGGTTACTCATCAAGTCAGAAGGAGAGATGAAGACATCCGACGTATTGTAGGTGTGGTTTGTATCACTGCATAGCTGTAGGTGTGGCTTGTATCAGATACAGAGTCGAGGCTGGTATGGGCGGAAATCATGCAATGGAAAAATCGTGCAAGCAGCATCATATGGAAACAGGAGTTACAAGACTGCAGTGGCTCAGTATTTATATAGCGTATTTATAATACTGAAAGTGAATCCATTATTATTTCAGATTTATAGAGCATATTTATAATAATGAAAATGGATTTATTATTATTTAGTATTTATATAGGGCTCATATGACAGGTCAGAATTGTCCAATGTTTTATTCTTGGGTGTTTTTAGATCTGTTTTGGTTCAGTATCCTGTTGGAGAATGCATCACATGGGGCCAAGGCAGAACTTTCTGGCACTGGTCAGCATGTTTTGTTCAAGAATGTCTCAAAAGTGGCTAGATTTCATTGTTCCCTATACAGTCTCCAAACAGATGCAGCAAAACATAACCAAGTCTCCTTTGTTTCACAGTATGTACATTGCTTCTTTTCATTCAAAGCTTAACTTCAAATTGTATTCATCTGTGGACACAGAGCTGATGTGACTTGCCAAAAAGCTCCAGCAAAGTTATTCTCTCAGAAACATTGCAGCTTGTCACTATGCATTTTCCCAAATTTCAGACTGGCGGCTTTTTTGTTTTTTCTTTCAGCAGTGTCCTCCTTGCTCTTCTTCCGTTGAGCCCACCATCGCTCAAAAACTGAGATGATGCAGTCAGACATTGATGGACCTTGACCTTTGAGTTCAGCTTGTACATCTCTGAAAGTTGTCCTTGCCAGTTTGCCTTTTTTTTTTCCAACTCTGTCCGTTTTCAGAGTTTCATCTTTTGGCCGGGTCTAGGGAGATTTGTTATTGTCCCATGGACCTGGAACTTCTTTATAATATTTGCAACTGTTGTCACATGAAACTTCCACTGCTTGGATTTGGCCTTAAAGGGACACTTAAGTCAAACAAAAAAAATGAGTTTTACTCACCTGGGGCTTCCAATAACCCCCTGCAGCTGTCCAGTGCCCTCGCAGTCTCCCTCCGATCCTCCTGGCCCCACCGGCAGCCACTTCCTGTTTCGGTGACAGGAGCTGACAGGCTGGGGATGCGAGTGATACTTCGCGTTCCTGGCCACAATAGCGCCATCTATGCTGCTATAGCATATATCATATACCATATAGCAGCATAGAGGGTGCTAATGTGTCTGGGAACGTGAAGAATCACTCGCGTCCCCAGCCTGTCAGCTCCTGTCACTGAAACAGGAAGTGGCTGCCGGCGGGGCCAGGAGGATTGGAGGGAGACAGCGAGGGCACCGGACAGCTGCAGGGGGCTATTGGAAGCCCCAGGTGAGTAAAACTCATTTTTTTTGTTTGACTTAAGTGTCCCTTTAAAGAGAAACTGTAAGGAGAAATGTTTTTTTTTTTATTATTATTTTTTATATATATGTATATGTATGTGTATATAACAAAGGAAAACGAGAGTGTGTTATGAGGAACAGAGGGAATATAAGAAAAAAAGAGAAAAAAATCCTCATACCCTGTCAGTGTGGAGTAGAAAAAGTGCTTCATGCAGCATGAGAGGAATAATATTCGCTACTGCCGCGCAGTTCTAAAGGTTTTTTTTTAAATTTTCTGCGTTGAAGACACGCCTTTTTTTTCTTATACAGTGGGATGCAAAAGTTAGGGCAACCTTGTTAATCATCATGATTTTCCTGTATAAATCAGTTAAATATATCATATAGGAGACACACACAGTGATATTTGAGAAGTGGAATGAAGTTTATTGGATTTACAGAAAGTGCACAATAATTGTTTAAATTAAATTAGCCAGATGCATAAATGTGGGCACTGTTGTCATTTTTATTGATTCCAAAACCTTTAGAACTAATTATTGGAACTTAAATTGGCCTAGTAAGCTCAGTGACCCCTGACCTACATACACATGTGAATCCAATTAAGAGAGAGTATTTAAGGGGGTCAATTGTAAGTGTCTCTCCTCCTCCTTTTTTTTTTAATTTATTTATTTTATTTTTTTTTTCTCTGACGAGTAGCAACATGGGGGTCTCAAAACAACTCTCAAATCGCCTGATGACAAAGATTGTTCACCATCATGGTTTAGGGGAAGGATACAGAAAGCTGTCTCCGAGATTTCAGCTGTCTCTTTTCCACAGTTTGGAACATATTGAGGAGATGGAAGACCACAGGCTCAGTTCCAGTTAAGGATCAAAGTAGCAGACCAAGAAAAATCTCGGATAGACAGAAGTGACGAATGGTGCGAACAATCAGTCAACCCACAGACCAGCACCAAAGACCTACAACATCATCTTGCTGCAGATGAAGTCACTGTGCGTCATTCAACCATTCGGCTTTACACAAGGAGATGCTGTATGCGAGAGTGATGCAGAGGAAGTCTTTTCTCCATCCACTGCACAAACAGAGCCGCTTGAGGTATGCTAAAGCACATTTGGGCGAGACAGCTTCATTTTGGAATAAGGTGCTGTGGACTGATGAAACTAAAATTGAGTTATTTGGGCATAACACAGGACTTTATGCATGGAGGAAAAAAATCACAGTATTCCAAGAAAAACACCTGCTACCTACAGTAAAATATTGCAAAGAAATGAACAGCGCTACTTAAAAACAGATGAGTGCTTACCTGCAAAAAAGTGCACACCCCACTCATGGGATTCAAATACACAATGAGCATACACATGACCTGTCTACCACTTGGAGGATGTTAGTTTCACTAACAATTTGCAATTTGTTAGGTACTTGTCCCTCCCACTGTCAAAGAAGTCTTTCCTCCATGGGAGGGGACCTAACACTAACTAAATTCTACCTATGCATATGCATAGCCTGGGCGCGCTACCAGTAAAATTGAGAATTGCGCAAAAAAGCTGATGCGCTGATCCCACTTTTTTTTGCGCAATTCTCAATTTTACTGGTAGCGCGCCCAGGCTATGCATATGCATAGGTAGAATTTAGTTAGTGTTAGGTCCCCTCCCATGGAGGAAAGACTTCTTTGACAGTGGGAGGGACAAGTACCTAACAAATTGCAAATTGTTAGTGAAACTAACATCCTCCAAGTGGTAGACAGGTCATGTGTATGCTCATTGTGTATTTGAATCCCATGAGTGGGGTGTGCACTTTTTTGCAGGTAAGCACTCATCTGTTTTTAAGTAGCGCTGTTCATTTCTTTGCTATGTTTGATTGATTTATTTCTGGTCAGCTGCTCCCACTTAATAGTTTTCCTTTGGTGTATATGCAGAGCCTCTGTTTGGGTTCAAGGTGCGTTTGCAGTCTCTGGGGGGGCTCAGCGCATCTCTGAGCTGGGGCCATTCAGAGGCGGCCTGGTGATGCGCTGATCCCACTTTTTTTTTGTACAGTAAAATATTGTGGTGGTTCCATCATGCTGTGTGGCCAGTGCAGGGACTGGGAATCTTGTCAAAGTTGAGGGACGCATGGATTCCACTCAGTGTCAGCAGATTCTGGAGACCAATGTCCAGGAATCGGTGACAAAGCTGTAGCTGCACTGGATCTTTCAACCAGACAATGACCCTAAACACTGCTCAAAATCCACTAAGGCACAATGTCCAGGAATCGGTGACAAAGCTGAAGCTGCACTGGATCTTTCAACCAGACAATGACCCTAAACACTGCTCAAAATCCACTAAGGCATTCATGCAGAGGAACAAGTACAACGTTCTGGAATGGTCATCTCTGTCCCCAGACCTGAATATAATTGAAAATCTGTGGTGTGACTTAAAGAGAGCTGTCCATGCTCAGAAGGCATCAAACCTGAATGAACTAGAGATGTTTTGTAAAGGGGAATGGTCCAAAATCCCTTCAATTGGAACGTACAGGAAGCATTTGGAGGCTGTCATTTCTGCAAAAGGAGGATCTACTAAATATTGATTTCATTTCTTTTTTATTAATTTTATTTAATTTTATTTTATTTAAACAATTATTGCACACTTTCTGTAAGTCCAATAAACTTCATTTCACTTCTCAAATATCACTGTGAGTGTCTCCTATATGATATACCATATTTTTCGGAATATAAGACGCTCCGGCATATAAGACGCACCTAGATTTACAGGGCAAAAATCAGGAAAAAAATAAACTAAACCTAGGTGCGTCTATGGTGCAGGGGCTTCTTATGGACCTCTAACTCCCCCAAAACTGTCTTTATCTAAGCTACACTGCCCATCTATACTAACACCTGCTACACTACTCTTCCCTTACCCCTGCTGCCCCCACCAACTACACATTACTTCATGAACCCCTACTACAACTACACTACACTACAGTATACTACACTTCCCTCACTAACACCTGCAGCCAACCCAAACTACACTACACTTCACTAACTAACCCCTCCAGCCAACCCAAACTACACTACACTTCACTAACTAACCCCTCCAGCCAACCCAAACTACACTACACTTCACTAAGTAACCCCTCCAGCCAACCCAAACTACACTACACTACACCCCTGCTGCATCTCACCTGATCCTGTCGCCGCGATCCTCCCCTCCTCCATCTGCCTGCCATCACCCGAGATTGGTTGCCGGCTCTTCGCTGCAGTCATGCTTGTATGCAGCCTCGTGGTGATCACGCGGTGATTACGCGCTGCCGGGGCCGACTTCCTCCATAGTTACGGCGTCCTCCTTAGTTACAGTGCCCCCTTCTGCGTGACGAGCGGCGCACGTGCGCCTTGACGTCATGCGTGACCCCGGCGCACATGCGCCGCTCGTCACACAGAAGAGGGCACTGTATCTAAGAAGAGGACGCCGTAACTATGGAGGAAGGCGGCCCCGGCAGCGCGTAATCACCGCGTGATCACCGCGAGCCTGCATACAAGCATGACTGCAGTGAAGAGGAGCCGGTGACTTGGACACTTAAAGAGCGGGGATACTGGATGGGATTGCTGGACCCTCTGATGACGACTGCTGCGGCATTGGATGACGGCGGACAGACGAAGGAGGCGAGGATCGCGGCGGCAGGATCCGGTAAGTATGTTATGGGGCGAAAATACCGTACCTTTGGAATATAAGACGCACCCACTTTTTCCCCCCAGTTTTGGGGAAGAGAAAGTGCGTCTTATATTCCGAAAAATACGGTATTTAACTGACATTTTTGTATCATAACAACCAATGATTTATACAGGAAAATCGTGACGATTAACAAGGTTGCCCAAACTTTTGCATCCCACTGTATACACCCAAGAATCTTTATCCAGAACGCTTAGGGCCTTGTTTCACTCTGAATATCGCAGCAAAATCATCGCTATTTAGCCACAATGGCGTTTGCAATTCTCGTTCAGAGGTGCGATTTACGATTGCAAATGCAGTTGCGACAACATTTTTTCACGATTTTTAGTATGAAATAGACTGGTTTTCACACTTTTCTGCTATTTCTGCTCTTCTATCTCTGTCTGCTATTTATCTGCTCTCCACTATGCTGGAGCTGTGTCTGATCACATTTTTTTTTACAGTATTATATTATGCTACTGATATTTAAAGCCCAGTATCTCAGCACTCACTCGCACTCCAAAAAAAACAAAAAAAAAAACGGTGAAAATAAAAATCAGTTGTTGGAAGTAAAATGGCCCATGCTTTAATTCAGGAAATATCCTCTATTTTGGGAGTCTTCCAGTCCATTATCTGTGGTGTTCGCAAAGTCTTGATTGACGTGCCCTACTCAATTTAATTCCACTCACATACAGGGCAAACTGACACTAAAGATATAGTGGGGGATCCTTGTCCAGAGCAGTTAGTATCGCCAACTCCTGATAATTTTGGTGCCATTCACTTTAAAACTTGTCAATGTTTGGGTGCCCCGTAACACCAGCCATATTTACCGGCAATCCTATTTTAGACGAGTCCTGTTTATAATTCAAACCCTGGCAGTGGGATAGAGCCTCTGATTAGCTTCCTTATTCACAGTTAAGCTACTGATTGCCAAGATTCCTGTACTTTTCTTGTCGGAATAGTAATACAGTTAGAAACATCATGAAACGCACAAAAGCATCATTATGGTGGCCAAACGGGAAGACTGCTGCAGTCGCAAACATCCCACCCAAATTCATTTAACTTTAACTGCTGTATTTAAATTAACCCATTCTTGCCTGCCACATTGTAGACAGCCTTGCTGTTTCAGCATTGATCTGTATATCTCTTTCCAGAAGTATGATTCCTGAAACCTTCTCTACCACCCTCCCATCACTGATAGCACCAGCTTTTTTTAGTCATTCCAAGTGTGTGTGTGTGTGTGGGTGGGTATGGTGTCATATACACTCTTCCTCAAAATAACTGTGTAAGGTTACTCAGAAAAGAAACCTAATCTGTGCAATCATAACCTCTAGATTTCTTTTTCTGGTAACAATTTGTAATTTTAGTACAGTATTTCTAAGTTTGGAGAAGTTTGCTTCTGTCTGATAAGAAATGTGTTTTGTTACACGCACACACTAGTTTGTGTAATGTATTGTTCTTAGCATGCCTGTGTACCTGCAGATCAGGCAACCCATATGCACTGTGGTCGTCACATAATCTTCCTAGTCATCTTTAGGATCATTTCTGCAAAAAAACCTGATCAGTTTTCACCTAAAATCATAACATAAGGAATGTAAATTCAGAATATACCATTCAGGCTCGTATTTTTCTAGCGCTGCGGTTGACACAGATGAACGCCATGTCGGACAGCACTGCATTGCTCCGTGATTTTTTTTCTGGTGCAATTTCATTGATAATGAATGAATGGAATCGCAATGCAAATGTGCCAAAATCAGAATTCTTTATTTTGCCAAGTACAACGAGAAGTTGTGCCTGGAATTATTTTTGGCACATACAGGGTCGGTGATGGTACAGTAAATAAGCATCCAGTAAATAAACATAAAGTGGGCGTACATAGAACATAGTGTAAGGTCATAGTGTAAATACATGCAATCATGCAGTGTGATTCCATGGTGAATCAAATCACACGGATGGAAACATGAGACAGTCCAGTCATTGCACTTTCTAATGTCACTGCAGATTGCATTGCATTGTGTTTCCTAAATGTAGCTAAAATCTTTTTGATGGAAAAGCAAAAATCTTTTTGATGGAAAAGAGGCCTAAGGTACTAAAAACAGGCTTGTGTGGGGGTAGTCTTTAAAGTATATTTCAGTAATGTGGATCAGGTTATCTTTTTATAGCCATAAATATTCTTCAGGTGATGGGAAACTTCCTGTGTATCTGATGAAGCATGATGGTTTTGTATAAGTGAAATCCAAAAGACTGCTTGCAAGTTACTGCCAGCATTATTTATAACATTACTTCTGTGCCATCTGCTGGCATCTTGTTGTTATTGCATGTATGAAGTAATGCAGAGAAATGCAATTTGCCATCTTCATTTGTAAAGAAAAGCAAAGTTCAATTTGTGTTTAATGTATAGCCTTGATTGTGTAAGTAGTAAATGTAATTGATTTATAATTATATACAGGTAGTCCCCGATTAATGAACGAGATAGGGACTGTAGGTTTGTTCTTAACCTGAATCTGTTCTTAAAGTGGAGCAATGTGCTATCTCTGTCCCCTGTACCTCCTCTGTGCCCCCCTGTGCCTCCAGTGTCCCCCTCTCTCACCTCTGCCCTCTGTACCTGCTTATATAAGTTTAAATGCCATTTTGTCTTTAAATTATTTTAAATCGATTTTCTCAAAAACTACAAGTCCAATTTGAAATGTTTTTTTTTTTGGGGGGGGGGGGGGCTGCTGTTTCCCATGGAAACACTGAATCCATGCCGTTCGTATTGGCGGGTCGTTCATAAGTCGGGCGTTCGTATTTGGGTATTCCCAGATTTCAGCTACAGAGATGATTCGCTCTACCCCAAAGCATGATATCTGAATATTATTTACCAAAATATGTTAGTACTTGACCAATTATAATTTAACATCTTTTAATATCTAAACCATATACACTCACCTTAAGGATTATTAGGAACATCATACTAATACAGTGTTTGACCCCCTTTCACCTTCAGAACATCCTTAATTCTACGTTGCACTGATTCAACAAGGTGCTGAAAGCATTCTTTATAAATGTTGGCCCATATTGATAGGATAGCATCTTGCAATTGATGGAGATTTGTGGAATGCACATCCAGGGCACGATGCTTCCGTTCCATCACATCCCAAAGATGCTCAATTGGGTTGAGATGTGGTGACTGTGGGGACCAATTTAGCAGGGCTGTGGAGTCTGTACAAAAATCCACCGACTCCGACGACTCAGTTTAGGATTCCTCTGACTCATAGACTCCGACTCCTCCTCTAATTTGTATATTACAATCTTGTTGATTAAAAGTATGTAACATAAAAATGCATCTCTTAACTGCCATGCTTAGGAATTTTAAAAGAAAACTGAAGTGAGAAGGATATGTAGACATACATATGCCATATTTATTATCTTTAGTCATAGACTAAAACTAGTCCTTGGTAAGAGTATTTGTGAGGCAGGGAACACACTTGACTGTTTTCGTGCGCGTTTTCTGCACAGAAAAACTGAGAACTCATGTTAATCAATGGGCTAGTACACACTTAATATGTTGCTCGCGCGCAGAAAAGAAACTGACATTCTGCATCATGATTCTGCACATTTTGTCAGTTTTCTCTATCAACTACATCAGCTGCTGTGAAAAAAACGCACGCGTTTTCCAGCATGGAAACACACTTGGTGTGCAGAAAAAGTATGCAGAAAAACACGAGCGGAAAACTGAAAGTCAAGTGTGTTCCCTGCCTGAAAGGTACAGACCGGAACAAAGAACATCTATCAGGCCCTAGGCAATATAACTGTGGGTACATGTAAGAATGATGTGCAGGTACTCTGCAGGGGAATGAGGAGATTCTTCCTCTATTACACATTCTTCATGCACAATCTGCACACATGCACACATGCACACATTATGCACACATGCACACATTAAACACCTCTGTGTTTAATGTGCACAACATTCTCAGTGGATTCTCTGCAGCTCTGTGGGGAGTGCAAATGTAGAGTATAGTACTACTGTGTAACAAAGTAAACCTGAGACAGATGAAATTAAAGTTTTATACATACCTGGGGCTTCCTCTAGCCCCCTTCAGGCTAATCAGTCCCTCGCTGTCCTCCTCCGCCACCAGGTACTTGAGCCAGTCTTGCTTAGTTTGCATGCACACACTCCGCCGCCGGGAGCGTAATACACCTGCGCAGCACTATTGCGCAGGTGCAGAATGCTCCTGGCTGTAGGAGCGGCACGTGGCCGGACAGCGCTGACTGACTGAATTACCATAGCAGAAGATCCAGGTGGCGGAGGAGGACAGCGAGGGACTGATTAGCCTGAAGGGGGCTGGAGGAAGCCCAAGGTATGTATAACACTTTTCTTTTCATCTGTCTCAGGTACCCTTTTAATTCATAGTACCCAAACCAAATTTTAACAACATATCAAATTATTTGATTTCATGAGCAAAGAGTGCATACATTTGCATAAATCAGCATCAACGCAAAATTATTTCAATCTCATTGACCATCTCTATTAGAGACACAGCTACACATCAGGCTTTATTCTTACAACATAGATGTTATTTAGTATATATAAGAGATTCCTGTGTACACATCATATATACTGTACAGTCACAATCAGATATGTATATCTGACTTTAAAAATACGGGGACTGCTTTATTGAAGCAGCACAAGTAACTAATTTTGACTGGTTTATTTCATTTTTGTGGACTAAGCACAGCTATTACTGTATATATAAATTATTTATGATGACTATTATCTGAGAAATAAAACATTTTATCATATTTTCTATTTTAATTACAGTTTAAATTCATTAGGAGTCGGTGCATTTTTTTCCGACTCCAGGCACCCAAAATTGCTCCGACTCCACAGCCCTGCATTTTAGTACAGTGAACTTATTGTCATGTTCAAGAAACCAATTTGAAATGATTTGAGCTTTGTGACATGGTGCATTATCATGCTGGAAGTAGCCATCAGAGGATGGGTACATGGTGGTCATGAAGGGGATGGACATGGTCAGAAACAATGCTCAGGTAGCCCGTGGCATTTAAACGATGGCCAATTGGCGCTAAGGGACCTAAAGTGTGCCAAGAAAACCCCACACCATACACCACCAGCCTGCACAGTGGTAACAAGGCATGATGGATCCATGTTCTCATTCTGTTTACGCCAAATTCTGACTCTGAGACTCATCAGACCAGGCAACATTTTTCCAGTCTTCAGCTGTCCAATTTTGGTGAGCTTGTGCAAATTGTAGCCTCTTTTTCATATTTGTAGTGGAGACGAGTGGTACCCGGTGGAGTCTTCTGCTGTTGTAGCCCATCCGCCTCAAGGTTGTACGTGTTATAGCTTCACAAATGTTTTGCTGCATACCTCGGTTGTAACGAGTGGTTATTTCAGTCAACGTTGCTCTTTTATCAGCCTGAATCAGTCGGCCCATTCTCCTCTGACCTCTAGCATCAACAAGGCATTTTCGCCCACAGGACTGCCGCATACTGGATGTTTTCCCTTTTCACACTATTCTTTGTAAACCCATAGAGACAGCACACCATAGCTGACGTGTATATATGTGTTTTGACTTGTGTGCATGTGGACCCTTCCCATTTCCCTGATTTATACATGTAGGGGACAGGTTGGGGTGCATGTGTGGTGCGTGTTTAAAGTTATAGTGCCTTTGCCTTTCCTGACCATACCACTGAAAGCTGCAAGCAAGTATTCTTTATACTCGAAACAGCTGTTTGGAGCTGCCACTCCTGCCACCCACCTGCCTGCTTATGCTACAATACAAATGTAACTTAGTTTAGCTGTGTGCGTGTTGAGTGTTCAGCACAGGTTGGTGCTTTACATGTCCCTTCTATTACTCCAGATGACAGCATGTTGCATTCCCATACTGGAAGGAGAACACCAGTGATCGTGTTTCTTGTTGAAACGTGTCAGTTTGAGACTGTTCATTACAATTGTAATCTTAACCACTTACCGACCGCCCACTGCACAGAGGAGGCGGTCCTTGTAGAGGCATGGGCGGAGCGATCGCGTCATCCGTGGCGCGATCCTCCGCCGGGGAATGGCTCCGCCTCCCTCGCGCTGTAACCCGCCGGCCGTTCGGAAGCGCCGGCGGGTTACTAGCACCCGGATCGCCGCATACAAAGTGTATAATACACTTTGTAATGTATACAAAGTGTATTATACAGGCTGCCTCCTGCCCTGGTGGTCCCAGTGTCCGAGGGACCACCAGGGCAGGCTGCAGACACCCTAGTCTGCACCCAAGCACACTGATGTCCCCCCCTCTGCCCCCTGATCGCCCACCGCACCCCTCAGACCCCCCCCCTGCCCACCCCCCAGACCACTGTTTGCACCCAATCACCCCCCTAATCGCCTATCAATCACTCCCTGTCACTATCTGTCAATGCTATTTTTTTTTATTCCCTAAACTGCCCCCTGCTCCCTCCTGATCACCCCCCGTGTACTGTATGCATCTCTCCCCCTGATCACCTGTCAATCACCCATCAATCACCCCCTGTCACTGCCACCCATCAATCAGCCCCTAACCTGCCCCTTGCGGGCAATCTGATCACCCACCCACACCAATAGATCGCCCGCAAATCTGACGTCAGATCACCTCCCAAGTGCAGTGTTTACATCTGTTCTCTACCCTAAACACCCACTAATTACCCATCAATCACCCCCTGTCACTGCTACCTATCAGATTAGACCCCTATCTGCCCCTAGGGCACCCAATCACCCGCCCACACCCTCAGAACGCCCTCAGACCCCAGCCCTGATCACCTCGCCAGTGCATTGCTTGCATCTATTCCCCCTCTAATCACACCTTGAGACACCCATCAATCACCTCCTGTCACCCCCCTAGCACTCCTATCCATCAGATCAGGCCCAATACAACCTGTCATCTAAAAGGCCACCCTGCTTATCACAGGTTCCACAAAATTCACCCCCTCATAGACCACCTGTCATCAAAATTTGCAGATGCTTATACCCCTGAACAGTCATTTTGAGACATTTGGTTTCCAGACTACTTACGGTTTTGGGCCCGTAAAATGCCAGGGCGGTATAGGAACCCCACAAGTGACCCCATTTTAGAAAAAAATACACCCCAAGGTATTCTGTTAGGTGTATGACAAATTCATAGAAGATTTTATTTTTTGTCAAAAGTTATCAAAAGTAAAAATTGATTTTTTTTTTTCACAAAGTGTCATTTTTCACTAACTTGTGACAAAAAAATTAAATCTTCTATGAACTCGCCATACACCTAACGGAATACCTTGGGATGTCTTCTTTCTAAAATGGGGTCACTTGTGGGGTTCCTATACTGCCCTGGCATTTTAGGGGCCCTAAACCGTGAGGAGTAGTCTTGAAACCAAATGTCGCAAAATGACCTGTGAATAGGACGTTGGGCCCCTTAGCGCACCTAGGCTGCAAAAGTGTCACACATGTGGTACCGCCGTACTCAGGAAAAGTAGTATAATGTGTTTTGGGGTGTATTTTTACACATACCCATGCTGGGTGGGAGAAATCTCTCTGTAAATTAACAATTGTGTGTAAAAAAAATCAAACAATTGTCATTTACAGAGATATTTCTCCCACCCAGCATGGATATGTGTAAAAATACACCCCAAAACACATTATACTACTTCTCCTGAGTGCGGAGGTACCACGTGTGGCACCTTTTTACACCCTAAGTACGCTAAGGGGCCCAAAGTCCAATGAGTACCTTTAGGATTTCACAGGTCATTTTGCGACATTTGGTTTCAAGACTACTCCTTACGGTTTAGGGCCCCTAAAATGCCAGGACAGTATAGGAACCCCACAAATGACCCCATTCTAGAAAGAAGACACCCAAAGGTATTCAGTTAGGAGTATGGTGAGTTCATAGATTTTATTTTTTGTCACAAATTAGCGGAAAATGACACTTTGTGAAAAAAAACAATGAATCAATTTCCGCTAACTTGTGACAAAAAAATTAAATCTTCTATGAACTCACCATACTCCTAACGGAATACCTTGGGATGTCTTCTTTCTAAAATGGGGTCATTAGTGGGGTTCCTATACTGCCCTGGCATTTTAGGGGCCCTAAACCGTGAGGAGTAGTCTTGAAACAAAAATGACCTGTGAAATCCTAAAGGTACTCATTGGACTTTGGGCCCCTTAGCGCAGTTAGGGTGCAAAAAAGTGCCACACATGTGGTATCGCCATACTCAGGAGAAGTAGTATAATGTGTTTTGGGGTGTATTTTTACACATACCCATGCTGAGTGGGAGAAATATCTCTGTAAATGGACAATTGTGTGTAAAAAAATCAAACAATTGTCATTTACAGAGATATTTCTCCCACCCAGCATGGGTGTGTGTAAAAATACACCCCAAAACACATTATACTACTTATCCTGAGTACGGCAATATCACGTGTGGCACTTTTTTGCAGCCTAACTGCACTAAGGGGCCCAAAGTCCAATGAGCACTTTTAGGCTTTACAGGGGTGCTTACAAATTAGCACCCCCCAAAATGCCAGGACAGTAAACACACCCCACAAATGACCCCATTTTGGAAAGTAGACACTTCAAGGTATTCAGAGAGGGGCATGGTGAGTCTGTGGCAGATTTCATTTTTTTTTTGTCACAAGTTAGCAGAAATGGAAACTTTTTTTTTTTTTTTCTTGTCACAAACTGTCATTTTCCGCTAACTTGTGACAAAAAGTATCTTCCATGAACTCACTATGCCTCTCAGTGAATACTTTGGGATGTCTTCTTTCCAAAATGGGGTCATTTGGGGGGTATTTATACTATCCTGGAATTCTAGCCAATCATGAAACATGACAGGGGGTCAGAAAAGTCAGAGATGCTTTAAAATGGGAAAATTCACTTTTTGCACCATAGTTTGTAAACGCTATAACTTTTACCCAAACCAATAAATATAGGCTGAATGGGTTTTTTTTTTTTAATCAAAAACATGTTTGTCCACATTTTTCGTGCTGCATGTATACAGAAATTTTAATTTATTTGAAAAATGTCAGCACAGAAAGTTAAAAAAATAATTTTTTTGACAAAATTCATGTCTTTTTTGATGAATATAATAAAAAGTAAAAATCGCAGCAGCAATCAAATAGCACCAAAAGAAAGCTTTATTAGTGACAAGAAAAGGAGCCAAAATTCATTTAGGTGGTAGGTTGTATGAGCGAGCAATAAACAGTGAAAGCTGCAGTGGTCTGAATGGGAAAAAAAGGGTCTGGTCCTTAAGGGGGGGTAAAGCCCACGGTCCTCAAGTGGTTAATAAACAATTTGGCCTGCAATTTTGTTTTTTTTTTTTGTTTTTTTAGATTTTGGCCCCATGTTTATTAAGTTTGACACCCCCTAATAAACACTGCCTACTGTGTCTTCTTGTGATTTAATTTTTTTTAGGAAACGTAAAGTGTTAAAGTGTACCTGATACTAGCGGGCCACTCCAGTTGTCTGCTAGCTGTCCTGGTACATCTGGTCAATCGTACTCCATTGCGCAGCCCCCTACCCCCCGTAGCCTGGAATGTTGTGCTCCTGCATGCGTGATGCAGCGCGACTGACCAGAAGTATCGATACAGCTAGCGGACAATTGGAACGGCCCCGGGAGACGGCGATGGAACCTGCGTCCTGAAGGGGGCTGGAGGAAGCCCTGTGTAGTATAAATGTTTTGCATTCTCTCGTCTTAGGTTTCCTTTAAGCATCATACTTATGCATAAGGACAATCAACCAGCAGAGATCATGACTTGATTCTTTGGTAGTATGTGACCGAGACTGTGTAGGTGCCTGGTAGCCTCTAGGCTAGCTACGCATTGTGTTGCTCGGTGGAGAGGAGGAGGGCTGACAAAGTGGCACACAAGTAGCTTCACAGGGTGGGCGGGATGAGTGAGAAAACAAAGCACTTGGATGAGTTGATCCGCTGGGCAGTTTGCTCGCTGATGCGCCAAGGAGGTTCGAAGGCTGCTGTACACATGCTAGATTCTTAACAAAATAAAGACTGCCTTAGCAGATTTTAATCTAATGTGTGTAGTGGGTGAAGTAGAAGTATTTACCCTTACGCTGACCTGATTTTCAAAGGGCACTCAGCAGAGAAATGAGCATAGAATGCTGTCATTACATGATGTGTAAAATGCCTAAGACCCACTTTCTATTTGCTAGAAAATAAAATCTGCAAATATACTAATTTTTTTTTCTTTCGTATTCAGGTACATGGTGTATTACTTTCCTCTTGACTTGTTCTATAGATGTTTCTCCTTTCTACCTCTCCGAATTGTTGCTGCAGCAATGAAGGAAGTGACTAGAACTTGGAAGATCTTATCTGGAGTCACACAGGCAGAAAGCCGCTTTAAAGCTGCATGGCTTGTTATGATAGCAAATGGATGGGCAAAAGGTAATTTTAGGTTTCCTTTTTTTTTTTTTTTTTAATGAAGATTGAGCTCCAAATTTTGACTATTTTTGACAGTTTAATTAAAATATATATAAAGGTTTACAAATTGCTGTTTTATATTACTTTTTATATGATTTGTATTCAAACTTGCCTGTGGGCTAGTAACATGTTGTGTTTGCTATGCAGGGGTGAAGGGGGGCTGATGATGGAGTGCCCAACAGAACGGGCAGGCTAAGTAGCAGAACAGTGTCCTCAGCCTGCACTTGGCCGAGTGGATCCTCTAAAGGCCCATACACACGGGCTACAACTGTTGCTGGAAACGCATGGCGCGCGCTAGTTGCGGCGACAGGTCCTCCGTGTGTATGAGGCGCGCGCAAGGAACTGTTGCTAATCAGAGCTATCGCCAGGCGATTAACTTGACCAATAGCCGGCAGCAGCTGTTGCAGGAACAGTCGCTAGTTTCAAGTCGGTGCAGTCATGTGTATGCTAGTCTCTAGAAATTCTTGTGAGTCCGACAGTTCATTGAACCTGCGACAGAAGTTGCTGAGCAACAGTTTCCGCTATGTTGCAGACAGGTTGTTGCCGCGTGTATACAATCGTCGCTTGTATACAACTGTCGTTGCTGGAGACTTTCAACTGTTGCTTGTCTTCATGCAACTGCAGACATCCGTGCCTCGTGTGTATGTAGCTTAAGCGGATCGAGCACTGATGCATTAAACAGGTCGGGGGCAGCAGTACATATACTAGATACTTTGCAAAGGCAGCAACGACTGGCTGCTTTGGCCAAGAACCATCTAGCGTGTGTGTGAGGCTTTGCATTCCTACATTTATCAAAGATTCCGTCAGCTTTACTGCTGGCAAAGTGAATCACTGTGGAACATCCCCCCCCCCCCTCCCCCGGTGAAGTATCACGTGATCTCTTAGTGCTCTGGGGGGAGAAGTGCTTAAAGTGGATCCGAGATGAACTTTTACTCATTGCATAATTGTGTTCCTTTCTTATTGTTTATAGGGCACTCCTCAAGCCAAATACTTTTTTTTTGTTTTTTTTGTTTTAATACTCTTCAGTATAAACTAAACAAGCCACACCCACAGGTTATCAGAGAGCCAAGGCATTTTCAGACAGTAGCAAGGGCTCATGGGGAGCTCAGTTTGGGCAGGAGGAGGGGGAAGTATTACTAGCCAGAGATTTCAGAAGAGAGGGGGGGGGGATTAGGTTTTTTTCACAGGCTGAGTGCTTTAAGATGCATATAAGCCTGCCTCTGTGTATTGTTTACAAACAACATGGCTGCTGTCATTGTATCACAGGAAGAAATAATCATATTCTATTACAGCTGTTTGCAGCTAGGTTTGCTGTGTAAACTATCTAAACTTTAGATAAGCTATATAGACAAGTTGTTTGTTATAGTTAGTTTTTCATCTCGGATCCACATTAAGCTAAACACAGGGAGGCAGGGAGGGAATACCAATATATAGCTCTAAGAAGCACTTCTAATGCTGAAGTCAGGATAATTAGAGTGAAACTGGGTATCCTGAATAATTTATTAATTTCACTTTGTCATTAGGGCTCCTCCTTCATCCAGCATCCGTAAGCTTATATATACCTCAATGTCATCCTCCTCCTCACTCAACTGTTCAGCCTGTTGCAGTAGCTGAATCGCGCAGTACTGCGCACACACTGGCCTGGCGGTGCGAGTCCTTGATCGCCTCCCGTGGCAGGCAGCATTCTCATAGCCCCACATGTGCTGAACAATTTTTTTTAATTTACCTCTGGTATCCTTTAAGAAGAAAAAAAAAATAACAATTCTATACTTGCCTCAGTAGTGAGAAGTCTGGATAGTCCAGAGGTTTCCTGATTCCTGCTGCAGCCCACTGTTCCAGCACAGGGTCGCTCTAAACAGGAGCTTGGTGAATATTTTTCTTTTGGTTGCTGCCATGTACAAACCTATCCATGCTAGATTCTAGTAGAACAAGGCCAATCATGCACAACTCTTTTCCTCTGGGCATGAGAGCTTCATTCTACTGCAAATCTGTGGACAGCCAGGAGAGGAGCTAGAAGAAGGCTCTGCAGAGCAATAGTGCAGAATCATCCAGAGGCTTCCAGCTACTGAGCAGCACCTAAGAGCGAACTGCTCATGCATGAGGGAAGAATATCTGGTCGACGACTACACGTGGTCGGGACCTAGTCTGACACTGATTGCAAGGAAACTGAACCTGGCGGGGGCAGACGGAGGCAGCAATCCTGGTATGAAGAAAAATAAAAAATATATATATATTTATATATTATGTGTGTGTGTGTGTGTGTATACATGTATATTCTTTTTACCTCTGATGGAATCGCCAGACTTTTTTTTTTTTTCTTTTTTGTTAACTATTGTCTGTAGTTGCTAATCATGAAATGTTAATACTGTTGCCTTAAGCTACCTGATTAGCAAAAGAAAAACCATACCTTGAATATACTTATTTGATTTCCTATAATTGGGATTTTGTAATGTATAAGCAGTCTCTGAAAAGAGGAAGGTTTAACATGTAAATTGTGCATGAGAGTAGTCAATAATTCCACACCATTACACTTTCAGCTTGTGAAAGACTACTGCTACAACAAGATCAAAGTGTATGAATTATGGTTGCAATTTAACTGTGGGACATAACATTTTTATATACACTGCCTTTTAAATATATATTTTTCAGCTTTTCTTAGAATATGTTTTTTCCCCCTTGCACACAGAGAGCATCTAATGGCATTTAAAAACAAATACATTTAAATTGCCAGATGAAAAAAATATTCCCAACTTCAAGCATATGCAAATGAGCTCAGCTTTTTTAAAAGCATGTGCCGTAGTTATTAACTTGATACAGAGGTGTTTTAATATGACCAATAAAATCCGATCAGGTTTTAGGAGACTTTCCTAGTCCTCCTAATGAGGACTAATCTGTGATTCTTTGCCAGGGACACACTATTGTCATATTCATGCCATTGTTTTGTGAAACTCTGCATTTGTTGAGTTATTTTTCCCTTTTTAGGCGTTATGACTGCTACTTAATCTGTCATGCAGAAAATATGACCTGTTAAAGTTTGTGTTAAACACAACAAAGATGTTAGAGCTAACATATATAAATCCAAAATAATAAGAGTAGGATCACCTCAAACCAAATGGAAACCGCTATCTGTGCAGCAGTAGGGCTGGTTTACACTTGAGCGCCTTTCCGATCAGCAAAGTGCTGCTAATGTATCCCTATGGGATCATTCTCACTTCAGCATTTGGAATTTGTACAAATCGCAAACGCTGCGTGTTGCGCTTTAAACGCAATAGCATTGACTCTCGTTCTGTTGAACAAGAATCAAAATGCAAAATCGTAATCGCAATTTGCGTTCCGAGTGTTACACTTACCATATTGCCAGTCTGACCGGTAGGACCATCTGCATGAATGATTTGTTAAAGATATTTTTTTTTCCATCAACCAAAGATTTATTGAAGTAATCGCACAGTAGTAGTAATGCAGATCAGTAAGAACACATATGATGTTCATATAAAATGTTAAAGGAGCAGGAAATGCAACATCTTCTGTAAATGCAATCACAGGGAAATAGAAGAGATCAGACATCATAGATGCGAAAGAGAAGTCATAATAACAAGTCGGAGGGTATGAAATGCTCCAGATAGTAACAATGAATCAGAGTTTAGATAACCAACGTTCCCAGACTTTAAGGTATTTACCAGGACATTTTCTATGTTGGTAGACTTTTTTTTTTTTTTTTTTTATAGGGTAAAGAATGATTTATTTTTCCAATTATCGGTTGTGGGGCGGATCTGTGCGAACCAATGAAAAGCGATACACTTTTTTTGGTTTCGGTAATAAATAGTTTATCGAATGCATAGGTATCTTCATCCAGAATATTCAAAATACAAGCTCTAATGTCCAGGGAGAAAGGGGACCCCATAACGTTATGCAAAAATGCAACAACCTGTTTCCAAATAGCTTTAATAGGGGGACACTGCCATAGGAGATAGAGAGTTAAAAAGATTTTTACATTATTTCAATGTAAAACCTGCCTTATCTGCATATCTACAGTGGGCACTAATCCTGACAGCAAAAACATGCTTCGTGCTTGAGATAGCTAGTTGTCAGAGCCTGCTCTCAGTGTGACATTCGTAGTCCTAATTTTCACATGCCCCCTAGTGGCTGGACCGGTTAATGCTTTCCAATCTATTTCAAGCCACTGACCGTCCAACCTCGTGGATGCTATCGATGGACTGAAACCGGAATTAGGCAGCAGACATGCTAGGAAGAAGATTGCAAGCTACAAAACACTTTACTTACAATATTTCAGGTACTAGGTTGCCACCACTCTCAATTGCAGACTGTGAGAGACCTTTCTGACTAATTTAGACCTGTGGATAAAAATAGTTACCACACCCTCAACTGCTGATACAATACTTCAGGATAGTGAATCTTCAGAAAGGCTAGGATTCTTTCTGCCTGGGTGAAAGCAGGGTTGCAGCTGAGACACAATTGCTTAAAGTCTTTTTATTATAAATGCAATATAAATAGTAGTATATATACAGAAAAATATTAAAAGTAACAATTATAAGGGTAGCCCAGTATAAAATAAAAAGGGGAAAATAAAGAAATGGATACTTAAAGTTTGGAAGATATACGCCCTTTGTGGAAAGTCCAAGCACATGCAAAAGTCCTTTGTTTCAGGATGAAGGCAACAGGGAATCCAGGATCAAAGCTTCTCCAGCTGGTTCCTGTCAGAGGAAAAATGGGAGAACTCCTCCTCCCTGCATGTATTTTGGTTTTATTGAAGCTGGTTTTGGGGTGGGACAAATCCTGCCCCCTCCGGTTTACAAACCAATCACAGTTCGCCTCCTTGGAGGTAGATTTTATGTTTAAACTGTGGAACACTGTGTTTCAAAAATGATAAATGCCATATTTATGCTGATAACAGATTTATATACAGTGGATCCAGGTGGTTCCATAGAGACCAAAGACCAATAGTCAAGCCCAATTAGTTGCACCAAAATTAATATCTCGGCTTTGGAAAGAGCTAGGAACTTCCATGATATCTTAAAACGTGCACAATTTATTCTGTGCTTGAACATGTTGTTGTTACATGTTATTATTACATGTTATTATTACCGTAGAGATAGTTGGTGGGATCCTAGTTTTTGAATAGGCCGCTTGCTGTGGATTTCCTGACCTTTTGTAGGCAACTATAACAAGGCTAATTAACCCTGTGTGAGTTGTCACAGGTACATGTGAAGAGCTCAAGCTATTAAAACCTGGCTATTCAAGTTGATTAGCAAAGACCCAATGTCAGCCAAACACAAGCAACCCCAAGTGATTTGCATTCTGCTATAACTATACATACAATTGTAATTGTACCGTTAATCACAATCGGTGCAGAAAACCAAGTGCAATTGCGGTTTTTCTCGGCTCATCCATGACACTAATATGTGGCTACACTGTAAAGTTTAAAGGGACTTATGGCGGCCGGTTTGACAGTCCTGCGCATGCGCTGTTTTCTAGCTCTGAACTGCGTATGCGCAGGACTGTCACGCCGGCTGCCGTAATGACGCGTAGCGGCCGGCGTGATGACTCGTAGCATCACTGTTCAGAAAGTGTGGGGCCGACATGTGCCGCTGGTAATGAAGTCTGCAGTGGTACTGGGAGAGGAGCCAGGAGGACGCTGTGGGACCTCGCGGCCTACGACGGGCTGGAGGAAGCCCCAGGTAAGTACAGATTTCATTTATTTCTACTGCTCGGGGACCTTTTAAGCAGAAGAATGGACAGATGTTGGTTAATACTATATGGAAGTTTCATTAGGCAACCGGGTGCAAGCTAAATGTACTGCTTCTAATGGTGGATAAAGGCCTCTGTCTAGGTGCAGTGTAAATGCAACCTAGCCTATTATTAGAAAAAAAAAATCTCTCCAGGACAGGTATTCGCTATTAGTCAGGATTTACTGCATATATTTTACTCTGGTGTTTTGCAAAGAAACATATTTTGAACTACTAGACATGTCCAAAAATCTGGCTTCAGACTGAAATTGAAAGAATTATGTTTAATTGTTACAAAATGGCTTGTTCAATTATCTGTATAGCCAGCTTTAACATGTTTAGTTGCTTTTAAAGGCAGGTAGCTGATACCATATAGTGGGGTCCACCACCGTGAGTGAGCCTTGCAGGGGTGCGAGAGACTTAGGAGAGCTCTTGGGTGTGTAAATCGAGCGCTGGAGATTTGGGCGCAGCCAGCGCCACCATAGGCTGTTAGAGGAATTACAGCTATAGAGGCAGTCAGTGAGCAACTAGGGCGCCATCATAAGAAGGAGCGCAAATTACTTTTAAAACGCTGTAATTTGGCTGCCAGCAATAGCTGGAAGCTGAATTACATAATTCCCTACCATCCACGTCGACCTGGAGGCGGAATATTCACTAACGCCACCGGATTGTGTGCAGGAGCAGGGTAAGCCGTATATCGGCTTTATCCTGCGCCCAAATCTCCCGACGGCTTATTCATAGGTATGCGTGTAAAAACCTTGTGATATAGTTGGGGATGGTGCAGTCACCTGAGGAGAGGTTGTGAGGATATTTCACACGGTGTATTTTATAGCAATTGGTTGAGGTTTTGTATACCTTGCAATATGTTTTGGCATGATATCTGTGTCCTTCGATGTTGTATTAAACTTTGTTGTTCCTAATGCCCTATTTGGAATGCATGGAAGGACTCCATGGAATTTTAGAGGAGAACGTTCTCTAGTTTTTTGTATGCCATATTACAGATTGTTACCTTAAAATAAATCTGATGCAAAAATAAACTTAAGAGATAATGCATTGTATGAGTAGTACAGGTAAGAATTAATATCAAAGAAACAAGTCCTATATTGTTTCCAGTACAGGAAGAGTTAAGAAACTTCACTAGTTTTAGCCTGATGAGAGAGGGTTGAGCCCTCTGAAACGCGTTGCTTAGCTACTATAAAAGTTTTTTCTTTTGATCCATACGGCAGCCGCCGTCTATTTCCTACTTGCATACACTTGCACCGGCAAATTGCTTAACCCAAATTTATTAACCCACCCACGACTGCCTGACAGAGCAGTCGCCTATAGCGGCATCACAGCACTCAGGCTAGGTGGAAAATATACCAGAGCAGCGGCCTGCCAGTACAGCTCTGAAGGAGGCTATCATCTGCACGCCTTGTGGAGGAGGACTTCTGCCAAGACTTGGTCCCCGGTCCAAGTGGGACAAAGCCTTTCTGCTGGCCACCCCGTATGGGGACAGTCAGCCACAGATCCAGGTGAGAATATTCCTTGGCCGGCAGGCCATTTTTATTGAATGACAACCTGAGTCCCCTCTCCCCCCACCCCTTGTTTTTCCACCCATCCCCCACATCCCACTGTCTACTGCAAATTATATAACACCTAGAGTGGCACCCAAGAGAACAGCACCAACTGATGACAACTGCACAGACTTGCACAATATTGTCAAGATCGCTCCCTCTGTCCAACGCAGCGGTTTAAGCTCCTTTCCTCTTCACAAGAAACTTCACTTGTTATCTATGTAAAAGAGCTTCTCTGAGCTCTGTGATCCAACTCTCACCGAAACAGTGACAGGCAACTTCAGATAAGGTTTGTACTGCTCAAAGTTCAACAGGTCATTAGATCTGAAAGCCACACGCTGTATCTTACACTGTAACATAGAGCAAACTGCAAATATGACAGAATGATGCAATTAAAAACAACAAAAAAAAGCTATATAACTGAAAATAAAAATGAGACTATTTTCTTTGCTTTTTAAGTTCTGTTCCTTATCCGTACTGCATATACAATTCACTATATCATAAGTTTTTGGGTTTTTTCGCTTCAGTGTCACTTTAAGTAGCAGGAGAACTTTTTTTATGGTATCTTTCACTATTAAGGTTTTAAGTATGATATCAAATTATAGTGGTTATAAACATATGGTGTTTTATGGCACAGAAGTGTTCTATTAACATATACAAATTTTAGCTTTTAGGAGTATGGGAGTACTGATGTTTACCTGTGCAATTTTTATTTTTAAAAGTGCTATATTGGTCTAAATGTGATGTAAAATGTTATTTTTAAGTTAATCTATTATTACGCTGTTGTGCTTAAGGTGTTCTAACGTAGTCATTTTGTGCTAGAAAGACAGTACATTTTCTACCACTCATATTTCAAGATAAAATCCCCCATAACCTTTTCTGAAAAAATGCCATAGCATTTTTGGTATTGGATATCTGTTTCTAATCTAAAAGAAATTTGTTTTATTTGTCCACTTGTCATAACAAATCTTTATAGGAAGGCTGAAATAACTTTCTTCCACTTCAATCTCTGCCATATTTTTCCTATACAAATACAGACATGGATAAATGTTTGTGCTCTCACCGTTCATTGAAAAGCACTGTATTTCTCCATGTTCCTGCTACAATGGAAAAAGGAGATTTCTTTTGTTTCCATTTTACTACATCAGACATATAAATAGTATCCTTTCACACTTGTCAGTCTGCAACGGATCTGTTGGATCCGATAGGTAAGCGGACCACAGTGGCGTACCTAGGGCATTTGACACCCGGTGCTAGGTATTGAAAGACACACCCCCCCCCCCCACCCCCACGGTCCGCCACCTGCGTCGCGTGAAGCGCGCCGCGGCGAAAAAATGGGCGTGGCTATGACCGGATGGGGCGGAGCTAATTTAAAAGTGCACCCAAGTTTTAGTCAACCTTTCTCCAGAAAATTCACATCATTGCGCAGCTTTTCTCCAGAAAATACACAAAATGTCAAAAGCTTTCAACATAAAATACACGTAATGCGAGAACATTTCACCAGACATTACACGTTATGTGAGCAGATTTCACAAGAAAATACATTCAATCATGTCGGCAGATTTGACCAGAAAAAAATCATTCAATCTTGCGGTAGATTTGACCAGAACATACACAATGTCAGCACCAGATTTCACCACAAAATACACAATATCGGTAGTTAAACTGACCACAAAATACACAATGACGGTAGTTAAACTGACCACAAAATACACGACGGTAGTTAAACTGACCACAAAATACACAATGACGGTAGTTAAACTGACCACAAAATACACAATGACGGTAGTTAAACTGACCACAAAATACACAATGTCGGTAGCAGATCTGACCACAAAATACACAATATCGGTAGCAGATTTGAGTGTTGGCAAGCTGATAGCCTGGTGGGTAGGTGGTTAAGGGTGAGCAGCCTGATTGCCTAGTGGGTAGGTGGGCAGCCTGCTGGGTAGCAGTGGTGGGTAGGGGGGCAGCAGTGGTGGGTAGGTGGGCAGCCTGCTGAGTAGCCTGGTGGGTAGGTGGGCAGCAGTGGTGGGTAGGTGGGTAGCATGGTGGGTAGCCTGGTGGGTAGGGGGGCAGCAGTGGTGGGTAGGTGGGCAGCCTGCTGGGTAGCAGTGGTGGGTAGGTGGGCAGCCTGCTGGGTAGCAGTGGTGGGTAGGTGGGCAGCAGTGGTGGGTAGGTGGGCAGCCTGATGGGTAGCCTGGTGGGTAGGTGGGCAGCCTGCTGGGTAGCAGTGGTGGGTAGGTGGGCAGCAGTGGTGGGTAGGTGGGCAGCCTGCTGGGTAGCCTGGTGGGTAGGTGGGCAGCCTGCTGGGTAGCCTGGTGGGTAGGCGGGCAGCAGTGGTGGGTAGGTGGGCAGCAGTGGTGCGTAGGTGGGTAGCAGTGGTGGGTAGGTGGGCAGCAGTGGTGGGTAGCCTGGTGGGTAGATGGGCAGCCTGCTGGGTAGCCTGGTGGGTAGGAGGGCAGCAGTGGTGGGTAGGTGGGCAGCAGCGGTGGGTAGGTGGGCAGCAGTGGTGGGTAGCCTGGTGGGTAGGTGGGCAGCCTGCTGGGTAGCCTGGTGGGTAGGTGGGCAGCAGTGGTGGGTAGGTGGGCAGCAGTGGTGGGTAGCCTGCTGGGTAGCCTGGTGGGTAGGTGGGCAGCAGTGGTGGGTAGGTGGGCAGCAGTGGTGGGTAGGTGGGCAGCAGCGGTGGGTAGCCTGCTGGGTAGCCTGGTGGGTAGGTGGGCAGCAGCGGTGGGTAGCCTGGTGGGTAGGTGGGCAGCAGTGGTGGGTAGGTGGGCAGCAGCGGTGGGTAGGTGGGCAGCAGCGGTGGGTAGCCTGGTGGGTAGGTGGGCAGCAGTGGTGGGTAGGTGGTGGGCAGCAGCGGTGGGTAGGTGGGCAGCAGCGGTGGGTGGCCGGGCCGGTGCACCTGTAAAAGAAAAAAAACCCATTCACTTACCTGCAGATGAAACCTCTCTTCCGAATCCCAGGCAGCCTCCGCAGCTCCTCTTGAATGTCCCGCGCCGTCTCCTGCTGCGTCATCAGTGCAGGGCTACGGGAAGATGGCCACCGAAGCCCGCACTGGAGACAAAAATAGACGGCAAGATGGCGTCGGCGGCCATCTTGCCGTCTATTTTTGTCTCCAGTGCGGGCTTCGGCGGCCATCTTCCCGTAGCCCTGCTCGGGTAAACTGAGGGCGGCTATCAGCCGCCCTGTCAGTGCCCGTTCTGCCCTTGGAGGGGAAGCGCCGAAGGAGGGGACCCAGGTGAGGGAGATGTGGGGGGGTATTTCCCCCCTCCCCGCCGACGCTGCCACCCCTCCTTCAGCGCTGCTTCCCCTCCTGTGTCATCAAGGCTTCTGGGGAGGCCTTGATGACACACCCCCTGGAGCTGACACCCGGAGCGGAGCGCTCCTGGCCGCCCCATGGTAGGGACGCCACTGGCGGACCACATCTTTGAGTGGTCCATGATTTTTCCTGTTTGTGATCCAGCTTAAGTGGGAACCTAGCCTCAGAACAATGCAAATGGTCAATATCTCCTAAAAATGGCTTCAGATGAGCAATGTGTGATGTGAATTTGCCTAGAAGTTTTTGTTTTCATAGTGAATCACTGACTTACATACCGATACGAACGGCCTGAAAACATGTGAACAAGTGGAAACCATTTTTTTTTTTTTAATTTTTGAGAAACTGATTAGAAAAAAATTCAAAGAATTTTTTTTTTTTTTTAGGCTCTGTAAAATGACATTTTTCTGTAATACACGGAGTTCAAAAGGGGACAGAGTAGAACCAGGAAATGTGGGTGCTCGTTAGTGGTTTGTACTTGCGTCAGCTACTTGTAGCCACATATTTCATTGCAGGCAGCCAGCCTTCCACTATCAAGCACCCAAGTTTTTTACATTCTTTAAGATATTTTCTATGGGGAGCCCGATACTTATCGTTTTTGTGCGGCGTAATTGTTGGGGGGTGGGCTAAGGGTGTGGGAGTTTTTTAAGGTTAGGCATGGGGGTGAAGGTGTGTGGCGGGGGGGGGGAATTTAGGGTTAGGTATCAGCTGGGAAGTGGGTAAGGTTAGGCAGAGGGAGGCTTCTGTGTGAGAATAGGGTTAGGTTTAGTTGTAGTAAAATATTGGTGTTATTTACTTATATTTACTATTTACTAATTACAATTTAAAATCGTAGAATATCTAATTTTGGGTGCCCAAATTTTATGGTGTGACTGGGGTGATACAGTGGGAGGGCAGAGGTGGCAGAAAGGGACACTGGAGGCACAGGGAAGCAAAGAGGAGGTGTAGGAGACAGAAATGGCACAATGTTCCGACTTAAGAATGGATTCAGGTTAAGAACAAATCTACAGTTCCTATCTCGTTCGTTAAATGGGGATTACCTGTATTGTTTGTGTTTCATGAAATTTGCATGTGTCTTTTATGCACCTGGTGTACAGAATATACTTTTTCAGTGTAAATATACTTAGCAGTAGCAATGTGTATCTTTTAAAGTGGAATAGAACTCACTTTTTAAAACTTTTTTTTTCTTCTTGTTACAGTAGGTACAGAAGTAGTTGTTTAACATAAATTGCTCGCATTTTTTATTTACAGTATATAAATACATAAAAATGATTACTTGGCTGATTAAAATACCAGTTGCCTGACTCCCCTGCTGATCCTGTGTCTCTAATACTTTTAGCCACAGCCCCTCAACAAGCATGCAGATCAGGTGCTCTGACTGAAGTCAGACTGGATTAGCTGCATGCTTGTTTCAGGTGTGTGATTCAGCCACTGCTGCAGCCAAAGAGATCAGCAGCACTGCCAAGCAACTGGTATTGTTTAAAAGGAAACATCCATATTCCTCTCAGTTAAGGTTCCCTTTAAGATACATTTTTTATTAAAGCAATACTCTGGATTTTATATTTACCAAACACCTGTGATTTATTGATCTCTAGCTGCTGGAGGTGGCCTGATCTCAAACTTTGAACAACTAGTGAGAGGTGTCTGGAAGCCCGAGAATAACGAACTGTTGAAAATGTCTTTGTAAGTAAACCTATTCTGCACATTTATGGCCCAATTCCAAGAACAATTATTTTCATGTTGGGTAAAGTATATCTTTCTGCGACTCTCGAGTGTACGTTTTATGTGACTGGACATTATTCAAGGGTAAAAAAACAGTCTGGAAATTTTAGACCCGTAAGCTAAACATTACTTGTGTGCAAGCTCAACGTATTCTAAGAAGTGATGCTATACAAAATTATATAGCACATCAAATCAAATTTCACATAATTCACATGGTTTTACTAATGATAGGACTTGTCTGACCAACATTCTTAGATTTTATGAAGAGGTGAATACATATTTAGATGTTGTAAAAACAAGACCTAATTGGAACTAGCAAAAGTTTTTTTAAATGTTTCACCGCAACAATTTGGTGCATAAGCTGAGGATGCAGGGTGTTTAAGTGGACTGAGAACTGGTGAAAGCTGGGTGCACACTTGTTAGATGTGGAAAGCCATTAAATTCTACATGATATTGACCACCTTGCTGCATAGCCCTACTTGATATTAGATGAGATCTCAGCAATGATCTGATCTATTATTTTCCCTGTCTCAAGCTTTGTACTTCTTGCTGCAGTGCAACATGGCTACTTGGGTAGGTACATGACGTATTAAATTGTCAATTAATATAAGTTCATGCATCTTGATTATACTGGTGGGAAAGTACTATATAAACAAACTGGGATACAACTGGGAACATGGAACTTGGTAAAGGCCTTAGTTGCATTGGTTGATAATCACTTGTTATGCTATAATTGGAATATGGATTTGGGTGCCACGCAAGGGACATTAGTTTTTGAACAGGCATAAAAATGGACATCTAAAGTAATCAGATGTCAGCCGTTCATTCATTTAGGGCCTGTTACCACTAGTGTAGTGGATGCGAGGTGATCCGTACAACCGGATGCGGCGTCATGCGGCTTCTCGGCGGCGGCTATGGGGACTCGGATGCGTGCTGTGGAAAACCGCACCATGATAATCCACAATTCCCCCCATGTCACATAGCGCCGGATCGCATAGGTAAATTTGCGCCAATGGAAACTACTCCATTGGCAGGAATTGGTTGCAGTTTCCTTGCGTTGCGATGTGAAGCAGTTTCCGCATAGCAACACGTATAGTGGAAACAGGCCATCAATCATTCATGAAATTTTCAATTCTTTACTGTGTATACTTGGCGAAAGTTATCAGCAGTTCCAGAGATAGCAGATCTAGGCACTGAAGATTGTATGTATGTTTTAACTTCCTCAGCAACAATCCAGCTGAATTCTTTGGGTGCATTAATGTTTGAATCGCACACCGTAAACAAGTATGCAGATAATCTTTTCAGACACATCTGATCTGCATGCTTGTTCAGGTTCTATGGCTAAAGGTATCGGAGGCAGAGCATCAATAAGAGCATTAATAGCACAGCCAGGTAACTGGTCTTGTTTAAAATTAAATAGGTCAGCCTCCATACCCTATTCCCATCAGTTTTTACCTTTAACGTTGTTTGTGCAGAACATTGTGTTTTATAACAGTGTAAGTTAATGTACAGCACTGCTATTGTAACTTTTCTTATGTCCTCTGCTTTATTTTCAGCCCTGTTAAAGTCAGTCTGATTGGCTCAGTTTTATTCACTTTTCAACAAACTCAACTTCTCCCTATTGCAAGACACAATCTTATTTTCCTTTATACCATGTTTCTAATCACTATAAAGGTAAGTGTGGGGGGAAGTCATATTTTTAGGAATGATTGCCATTAAAGGGAAAACTAGATGTGTTTTTTGCAGAGCTCTCATGCGATCTTATTTTACAAAAAAAGCACAAACCGGGAACGTTTTCAATGAATGCTTCAAAATGGTGAAAGAAGTGTGTTCTATTATGTTTCTCAGCATTATTTACTACATGTACCCCTATGTGAAGGACTGTGTTGGCTGGTTACCCCATTTGTGGGTAACATAATGTCAAGGACCCCTTGTCACATGAATATTTCTTAGGACTATTACATAGTGGTATATGAATGCTCTCCAAACATTTCATTATGCTTCTAATTACCTTTATATACCCGTGCATAGGCCCGCCCAAAGATAAGCCCCCCCCCCCACCATCCCAGCCCAAAAATAAGCTATGACCTACCAGTAATTGAATTTTAATATGTTTGGAAAAATTTCTAGCATATTGTGAAATTTTCTCATGTCACTGTAATCTAATACACAACGACAGCTTACTTATTGAATGTTTGCAGAAATTAAATGTTTTTGCATATAATTGTAAAAACAAATGTTTTTAATATTTGGCTTTCTGTAACATATAGTGTTAAAAAACTGCGTCATAAATAGTGCTTTGGCAACTCCGATCCAGGTGTGATTTTAGACAATTGTGCTGAATCTAATCCTCATTGTATTTTTAAATCTCTCTGTAGTTTAAAACCTCTATGTAGTTTTAAGCCTTACCATAAGAGTAAAGAAATGATCATAGAACTTCTGCAAGAATCAAAGGAAATACAGGACCTATTAAGCCTGGCATAAAGCAAACAGAGCACACCATAGTAAGAGCACTGTGCCAAAAAATCAAATGGAGTATGGGTGCTTTGCTTCCTTATGACCTGGAAAGTATGCCATTATTGAAAGAACCATGAAAAAATAATAAAGGAGAATGTTCTGACATCTGCCCTTGAGCTGAAGAATATTTGAGTATAGCAATAGCAAATCCTGTAAAGCAAATCTACATCTTTATTTCTGAAGAGAAGCAAATTTAAAGTTTTTTTTATTTCGGCCAAACTTGATACCAATAGAAACGTAGCATGATCAGAAATTATTAGAAGGTACTACCCAGTTCTTCCCTGGTTTCAGCTGTCACAAGTATAACATCCTCAGATTTTATCCAGCACAGGAGATGAAGCCATGGTTTCTCTTTTTAGATCTGCACCTTCCCTTTTAGAACTATGGCTCATGAAATACCTTGTCATTGTAATGTGTCCCTTTACCATATAAATTGTTGTGAATAATGAGAGAGAAAGTATATGCTGGCTTATTTTTTAGGTTACTGCAGCCTTGAGTGTTCCAGAAAGTTACACATGCCTTGTTTATTTTCAACTGACCCCTCAGTGTTTTACCTATGAAACCAAGTATAAATGGTGAAATAAACCAAATGTAGAAACTGAGAGCTACCAACATTTACTAAGCGCTTGTCCTTTTGAGTGAAGTAAATGGAGAAATGCTGTCTGGGGCAGAGTAGATTAAAGGAAAAGGGCAATTGTAAGTGTTGCTTAATTGTGGAGGACTATTTCTGCTAAAACAATGCTGGATTGCTCATGGATTGGGATTATACAATACAATAATACAATAACATTTCTATAGCGCTTTTCTCCAATAGGACTCCTCTACATTTGGAGTAGTGGGTACCTGAAAAGACTGCTAGAATGTGCCTTACAAGGAGTAGCTAGGAAAACTCGGGAAGCAGGCATTGCAGATTTCAGAACTTTAGTTTTATTTTACCACCTTGCAATTTTGAATGCCTGGCACTTTTGAAATGTTCATGTACCTATGCTTCAAATAAGTTAATGTGAGGTTCTGATTAACAAGGCAGTGTACTTGTTAGTGTGTGTGTGTGTGTGTGTGTGTGTGTGTGTGTGTGTGTGTGTGTGTGTGTGTGTGTGTGTGCGCGCCCCTTAACCCATACTCTGTGTTTGCATTTATTAGCACGTCAACAGAGATATACGAATGGTTTTAGAGAGTCAATGTAACGCCCCATAGAAGCTCTAGGGATGACTTCAAAAATATTATACAAGCAGAGATTAGCTATCACTGTAACTTGATTGCTATTAGTGTAACACAGTGTTATATAGATTATACTGCAGATAAAACTGTCCGACATGCCTGTATCTTAAAAACTGTAAAATAATGTTAGTAAATTTCATCATTGATCATGGCCACATTTTAAGTTATTCCAGATGCATTGAAGTATTACTTTAATATGAGATTGGGTCTCAGGTATTTCACACAAACAGCTAACACAACTCAAAGCTGGGTTCAGACATTAGATTTTTTGTTGCAATTGGGATCATTTTCGTTGGTTTGCTAAACTGATATCCACCATTCACTGCCAGCTTTATTTGAACAGTTGACCATGTTGCATTCATTCAGCACATGGCTTTTTGTTCACTATGTCAAGGTAGGCCTCCTGCTGCCCCTCTCCTTGCCATTGGACAGTACTTGCTCCTTGGCTGTGAAACAAAAGCAGCACATCCTGAGCAACAGTATTGTAAATTATGTACTTGCTTTAAAGGGACACTTAAGTCAAACAAAAAAAAAAATGAGTTTTACTCACCTGGGGCTTCCAATAGCCCCCTGCAGCTGTCCGGTGCCCTCGCCATCTCCCTCCTATCCTCGCCGGCAGCCACTTCCTGTTTCGGTGACAGGAGCTGACAGACTGGGGACGTGAGTGATTCTTCGCGTTCCTGGCCACAATAGCGCCATCTATGCTGCTATAGCATATATCATATACCATATAGCAGCATAGAGGGTGCTAATGTGTCTGGGAATGCGAAGAATCACTCACGTCCCCAGCCTGTTAGCTCCTGTCACCGAAACAGGAAGTGGCTGCCGGCGGGACCAGGAGGATCGGTGGGAGACTGCGAGGGCACCAGACAGCTGCAGGGGGCTATTGGAAGCCCTAGGTGAGTAAAACTCATTTTTTTTGTTTGACTTAAGTGTCCCTTTAACACACCAAGATCTTGCATGTTAAACATAAAACAAAATATACTCCCTGAACGTCTTCTCGACACCATCTGTCCCATTTTCGACTCTCCCTGACGATTTTTTTTTTATCCGTCTAAAATAAATTTATGAACTGTCTTTTGTGTGTACTGGTAATCTGATTGCGGCTGATGCCTTCCCTCCTGGATTGTGCTTTCGACAAGCAGCTTGTCCCAGCTTTGGGGGGAGAGGGGGTGGATCGTTGTAGCAATTGCTGTAAACACCACTTTGTTTCCCAATGAAGAGTGGGTTATGTATGTTTATTTTTATAGGAAAGTTGACTTTAGATAAATCGAAATCATGCAGTTATGCTGCTTGTTTGAAATTCTTCTGAAATGCCAGGCATGTAGAGTCTACTCTACTGGGTTCTTTTAGAAGAGTTCTGAGGACACAGGCAGTATAAGATTTTATGGACTGGTATTGTGATTATTATTATTAATATAACAATAATCTTATCTTGGTGTACTGTAGTCTGCAGACAAAGCACAGGGGACAAGAACGCTGGCAGTACTTTTACTCAATGTGCTGTCTTAACATATCTACTTATAGCAAAAATCAATAATGTAGTATATTTGCAATATAGATCAGAGTATACTTTTGAAAGTTTTTTTTTTTTTTCCTTTGAAGTGAAAATGTAAAAGTACAGTCATGCTTTAATCATGGGATTATTCTAGATAGTTATAGCAAAACGTGAGAACAAGAACAGATCTGAAAGATAAAATATAATTTATTGGGGTTAGTTAAGGAAACTTTAATTCTTCAGAGATCCTCAATCTTCTGTGCAATGAATAATAGAAATCTGATTAAAATGGCAAAAGAATCCAATATACTCACTAAATAAGCCCTGTAAAGCCTTGTCTCTCAAACTGAATTTAGGAGCTGTAGTATGCATTTCTTCTTAGTGGTACATGGTTTATGCTGACAAAATTTAAAGCTGTAGGATTTTTAAGCAGTGGTATCTGCACTAAAGATAGGCCCACAACACCTCCTAACTCACCCCACTAATTAAACATCGCCTGACAGCAATCTTGACTCCAGTGCTGTACAAAACTCTAACCATTACCATAAGGTGGATTCACACTTATTGTTCTAGATTTACACTTATTGTTTTGCACACTTTTATGATTTTGTATGCGAATTTCCACATGCATGTTTTCTGAACAGCTAATGAAATTCAATTGGAATTTGCATTCAATATACAAATTTATGCTGAAAGCAGTACTTTTTTCTTATGCACGCGGAAACGCAAATTTTAGAAGTGCGATTCTACATTGACTTTCATTAGAAGTGCGACAAACATGTTTTTGCACATTCACAAAACGCATGCAAGTTTTAATAAATGTGAACCCTGGCTTAGGCTTTTACACGATATCCGTGGCAGACCGTTATAACTGAACTGATGTGCAAGGTACTGTCCATGTTTTCCTATGGCTCAGTTCACATTTATACACGGTTTAACTGAAAGCTTGTTGGGTAAAAATTGCTGATACATTTTTCGTTTTACTGTAGGAAGGCAGACCGGCAAATTCTTGCACCTTTTTTACTGAATGTCTTTTTACTGAAGGAGGGGCGAGAAGCAGTTCGTGTACCCCTTGCTTTTACTGTCTTTTTACTGTTTCTGTCTTGATTCCGACGATGTGTGAGGCACACTCCAAAGACCCAGTCTGCATAGCAATATGTCCTCACACTGCTGATTGAGAAATTTTCACGGTTAGTTTTACTCAATGAAAAAAAGACTCCAAGTAGAATCTGAAGTAACTCTACTCGCATTAAATGCAAACGGATGATTTTAGAGCTTTTCCATAGGTAAAAAGACAATGCGTCTACAAGGTACAACTGGATTACCTCAACAACCTTTAGAAAAAATGCAGAGTGAACTGCCCCAAACAACTCACTGAGTCATAATGTGTTGCAAAGGTAACAATACCTATATTTAACATCCGTACAAGAATAAGATAAAATTAAATTAGAAATGGCAGACATTAAAATGTAGCCTGTTATGATTTATGCAGTAATATTGGTGTTGGTCAGTATCCGAAAGTAAACAGACTTTCACTGTTCATATACCAACTGTGTAGTAGACCTAAGATTATATATCAGAGTCCACTCTGTTTATAACAGGGAAGCAATGCAATAGTTCAAGAGGTCAGTGCAAAACATGGTTGCATGTTCCTACATCCAGTGGTAACAGGTCAAGATTTCAAAGAAGTTGCATTAAGTGTGTGCTGTTAGCAAGCCTGCTCACAGTATCATGAGTTATCACAAATATATGCTGCCATATCCCAACAGAGTTGCCAATCCATTGATGGTAGTGAAGTACACATGTATGCATCAATGCAGACCAGTGACACAAATCAATGTTATTATGCAACAGAAAGTTCAAATGATGGAAGTTTTCTGGACTCTGGGTTGTATGAGCTCTTCCCATATGCATCATGGGGTTACCTGCCATGTTATTTGGGTCCGTGCAGAGGTTGCAAGGATTGCTGGTACCAGGCTACTGTATAGCCGACTAGTTTTGATGGATTTTCCAGCTTTCTCAAGGACCCAGCCACCAGTAAAGACAACTCAATGCCGGCTTTCTAAGCAGGAAGACGCCGGTCCCACTAACCCAGAATGGGTGCAGGCAATGCGTTCCACTTGTAATCCTTCCACGTCCCATCCCCGGGGCCTGCGCATGATATGGCGTGGCACACCGCTGCAAAAAGGATATACAAATGCCAGCACTGGGTGATCACATAATAAATGGAAGAAAACATAACATTGGAGTTGGACCAATGACCTATATACATAAAATACTGACATGAATATCAAACTATCAATACATTACAAGGATGCTGCAGTTGAGCAAGTTAACTAGGGAGAGGATGGTCTTTTGTCAAAAGTTTGATTGGGATAAACTTGCAAGTGGGATAATAAACCACCATTTAAAACCAGGACTACATGGCCAACCTGCACTGCCCACACCTGGAGATGCACCTGATTCAGTTTCTGAGGTACCTTCTAGTGAGTACGAAATGCAACCGTCTCAGCTTAAATCACAAATACCTGAGAAATAAATTACTTCTCCCCCCACTAATGATGAAACTACACAAACACATCTAGGTGTTTTTTTTTTTTGTTGTTTTTTTTTTTAAGAAGCCCAGTAGATACCAAAAAAAGAAAAGAACAAAAAAACAACAACAACCAAATCAATCTAAAGCACAAGAAGATGATGGAACAGTCTACTAACCAAGAGATAATTCCATGTCCTAAAACTGTGATTAACTTAAGTCACGTTACACTCATTGATAAATAAAACGTTTTTCATTTTTGTCACAATATGGATGAATTTGAAAGTACAAAAGATTTAAGTCAGTTTGCCCTGAAAATTATTCCGAAATTGCATCATATGCAAAAAGCAGATGCATTCCTTGAAGGGACTATCCGTGATTAGTTGGATTTCACAAAAAGAAAGATTACAAGGCCCTCCCAGCGTTATAGCAGGAAGGATAGATTTCAGATCAACAACTTGAAAATACTCAAAACTTTGGTGTAAAAAAAATAAATTTAAGACTAAATCCCTGTACTTTCCACCTATATCTGCAAATCCAAGGGTGAGTGTCTTTGTGGAAATGTTTCTGAAGGATCTTGATATGATTGATATGAGACGTAGTGGTGACAACAGAACAACCACCCTGAGATGGGCTCTGATGGAGCTTTCACAGATGTCCATGATGGTGAAGCTATCTGACAAGGGTGGCAACATAATGGTCACAGACAATGAACAATATGACGCAATGTGTATGCATATTTTCAGCAATCATGAATGATACTGTAGGGCTTCGGCGTCCAGTGCACTGAGACACCAGGAGATACTTTTTTAGCATTATTGATCAAGTTGCCAGTGATGATGATGATGATGATGATGATATCGCCAGACATTTCAATATTTTTGAAGGTTTTGCATGCACAAATGCCTACTTTTTATGCTTTGCCTAAACCCCACAAATCGGTCACATGTCCACCTGGTAAACTGATAATATCAGGGTGTGGCTCTTTGGTAGAAAATGTTTGTAAATATTTGGATTTTCATTTACAATAGCATGTTAAAACATTATCACTCTGGACCACGGGCGCAGGACGCCCCCGGCCATGGGGGAGTGCACACAGCCGGGCCGCGCAAGCATGACGAAGCGCGACTCTGGCAGAGTACCGGGCCATTCTACGGGGGGACAGGAACAGCCTGGGGAAATGTTGAGGGACCAAGCGGCCTCAAGGGGGCTGGAGGAAGCCTCAGGGTAAGCATAAATCCTAACATTTGGTTCATCTCAGGTTCCCTTTAATACAAATACAAAAAGTCTAAAACTTGTAATAGAAGCAATTATACAGTTTCTTGAGATTTCCATTGGCGTGGAGGATCAATACAACACTATATTGGAAACTGACTGCTTCCAATACCATTTTACATGCAAACAGCTTTCATCCTTTCCATTTTGTCAGGCGTATCCCTACAAGCCAATACCTTTAAAGTACGTATGAACTGCTCCATTCTGTATGACTTCAAGGCAGAATGCCCAAGTGTGATCAGCATCAGTGACCAAAAATGGAGTGGAGTACTATGACCAGCTATCCTTCCTTACTCCTCAGACAGCAGCAAGAAGTCCTCCAAAAAAGTCAGCACCTCCAGTAATTTATAGCTCTCTTAAAACATAGCTCTCTTAAAACATGATTTTTATTATAAATTAATTAAAAGGTAGTGGTATAAAAAGTGGGTGGTTGTATTCCAGCAACAGCCCGCTGTTTTTGCAGCCCAACATCATGGAGGAGGCTCCTGTGTCTAGTGGCAGTCCACCTATTGGTTTATTTTGCCCCCTTTCTTTTGAGGGGCAGTTTCTAAATCTTAAAGCGTTTTTCTTTATTTTCATAGGCTCACAGACGCCTGCCTATGATTGGCAGGCTGTTCCACGTGCTTTGTAGGCGTTGCAGCCCTCAGCATGACATATATGCAGCCTCTATTAGCCAACATGGTGATTGGCTGGCGGCTTTGTTTACTGGGCGGATACTACGACGTTACAAGATGGTATGTGTTTTAGTACACAAACATGATTTTGTATTGTTATCATAAGAAGACAAAAGTTTGATGCACACCTGTGATTACTTGCTATATCCCAACTTGGTATGAACCTGAGACTGTGCAACTTCCAGACAAGAGAGCAGGCTTGATATCATATAACATAATGATAAAGAAATCCAGGGGCACTTGTCATAAAACTCCAACACTTTTAATCTAGTATTAATCTACATATAGTAATAGTAGTAATCTACATATAAAATGCTTGTAGCAATCAATCAGTGATAAAAGATTCACAATACTTATTGGACACAGGAAGCAGATGGAGGTGCGGAGGATGGTTTTCATGTTATGATTTTGTATTGTGCTAGGGCAGTGATGGCTAACCTTGGCACTCCAGCTGTGGTGGAACTACAAGTCCCATTGCAATACTCTGACAGCTCTAAGCATAACTCAGAGAGGCAGAGGCATGATGGGATTTGTAGTTTTGTCACAGCTGGAGTGCCAAGGTTAGCCATCACTGTGCTGGGGGGGATGTTTGGGATATAATGCAGTTATTTCGCTATGAGGCTGATGTTGCGTTTATTACTCCATCCCTGCTGTGATACAGGTGATGTTTGAGGTTTGATGAGTGATCAGCTGGTACTCTTTTGAGAGACAGAAGTATTTGGCTGGAGCACACTTTGCTTAGCAGGTGGTTTAGCACAGCATGTCACCGCTCCATCATTCCCATTGGCTCGTCAGCACTCATGTATTCTTCCATTAGGTCGTGTGGGTGATTTCCCTGATTTGGCTCAAAGAGGTAGTTACATAGTAACATTGTTACATAGTTATTTGGGTTTAAAAAAGACATATGTCCATCGAGTTCAACCAGAAAATAAAGTACAACACCAGCCTGCTCCCTCACATATCCCTGTTGATCCAGAGGAAGGCGAAAAACCCTTAAAAGGCATGGTCCAATTAGCCCTAAAAGGGAAACAAATTCCTTCCCGACTCGAGATGGCAATCAGATATAATCCCTGGATCAACATCACTGGGCATTACCTAGTAATTATAGCCATGGATGTCTTTCAATGGAAGGAAAGCATCTAAGCCCCCTTTAAATGCAGATATAGAATTTGCCATAACTACTTCCTGTAGCAATGCATTCCACATCTTAATCACTCTTACTGTAAAGAACCCTTTCCTAAATAATTGGCTGAAATGTTTTTCCTCCATGCGCAGATCATGTCCTCTAGTCCTTTGTGAAGGCCTAGGGACAAAAAGCTCATCCACCAAGCGTTTATATTGGCCTCTGATGTATTTAAGGCTTCTTTTCTCGAAACTAAATAAACTCAGTTTATCTAACCTTTCTTGGGAAGTGAGACCTTCCGTCCCACGTATCAATTTTGTTGCTAGTCTCTGCACTGCTCTAAAACTGCAATATCCTTCCTGTAATGTGGTGCCCAGAACTGAATTCCATATTCCAGATGTAGCCTTACTGGAGAGTTAAACAGGGGCAATATTATGTTAGCATATTAAGTTTTTATTTCCCTTTTAATGTATCCCAAAATGTTATTAGCTTTAGCTGCAGCGGCTTGGCATTGAATACGATTATTTAACTTGTTGTCGGTAGGTGAGTAGGTAGGGCTTTGCATTTAAAGGTGTGTTTTGCTGTGATGCTTTTTAGTGTGGGGTTGTGCAGCCTGAAGAAAGGCTAATTGACCTGAAACAGCAGGAGAGAGCTATAAATTACTGGAGTTGCTGACCTTTTTGGAGGACTGACTTCAGGGCAGAGGCAGCAGTGCTTGATGACAGGTTTCACGCAAGGGGATACTCCAGATCCAATACTAAGCAGCCCTATAAAGAGCCTTAGACTCAGATGGCAATGCCCATAAAAGACCGGATACCATAGGGGATGAGATTCCCCTAATTACTACCTACAACAACAATATCATTTTCAACAGATACTAAAAAAAAAAACCACATAACATCTTGATCGATGATGCAAGGATCCGTCAGTGTGTTGCTTATAAACCCAAAGTAGTTCTTTGTAGAACCCCTACCATTGCGAACAGGGAAACAAACGTGGTGATCCTTGCCATACCAAGGGGTCTACTGGTGTGGATCTTGTGATCAGTGTTCCAACACTCTAGTTGGGTGAACGATATAGTTTACCCATGTGAACAGAATTGTAAAAGTGTTAACTGTGTGACAGAGGATGTCATATATGTCTGAAGATGCAAGTGTGATGCCTTCTACACAGGCAAAATGTAGAAGGCATAATAGCTTCTGATTTGTGGCAGCAGCTTACGATGGTCTGCATCGATACATAGGTGTACCCTATTACCATCAGTGGATTGACAACTCTGCTGGGATATGGCAGCATATACTTGTGATACCTCATGATACTGTGAGCAGGCTTGCTAACGACCCACATTTAATGCAACTTCTTTGAAATCTTGATCTTTAACTACTGGGTGACGCATGTTTTGCGTTGACATCTTGAACTATCGTATTGCTCCTTATGCTATAAACCTAGTGAACTTTGATATATTATCTTATGTACAGCACACAGTAGGCATATGAACAGTGAGAGTCCTTTACTTTCTGGTACTGAGTGATGCCAATATTAATGCAGAAAATGTACAAGGCTAGTTCTTAATATCCGCCATTTTTTATTTTATCTTCTATCTGTACTGAGGGAAAATTAAATGTATTGTTGCTTTTGCAACACATTTTGACTCATTGAGTTGTCTGAGGCAGTTCATTCTGCTTTTTTTTTTTTTTTTAAATATAAAATGTGCTTCCCAAAACCACTCTGAGCCATTCAGAAACTATTGCAAACAATGTGCAGTTTCTGTGTGATTGGTGTTGGTTGGACCTTTCTGTTTTATTACCTCACCAACTGACTCAAATCTATAACTGAATAATTTACAAAAGCTGCTGTGCAGGGAGTGACAGTTGGGAAATGCTAAGTAGCTAAATCCTGCAGTGCAACTGCAGTATTCTGTTACACAAAATATAAACCATGTTCAATAGGAGCTGTCATCCATACTGATAGATAGATAGATAGATAGATAGATAGATAGATAGATAGATAGATAGATAGATAGATAGATAGATAGATAGATAGATAGATAGATACTTGCTATACTTAACATATGTATTGCAATGTCCACATTTTGATTTGTGATTTTCTACAATAAAAAGAGAAAATCATTCTTAGCATTTCTCATTTTTAACTGTGGCTATTTTGAAGCCAATCCTGATGTAATTTCCTCCCTTATTCTCCTCTGCCTCATTTGCCCGCCCTTCACTATAGAAAGTGCATTGTCTCAGCATGAGGAATACTTGCCAATCATAGAGGAACAGAGGCGTGGGAAGGGAAAACAGGAGGGATAGAGGCTTCAGCCCATCAGAAGCAAAAAAGTACAGCCCCGCATGCACTGCAAATTCCTTTTTGTGTACCAAATGAGTCAGGTAAACTGGGGAATGATCATTTATCTACAAGAAAAGCAATAGTGATTTTAACTTTTGGATTGCTTGGTTGGCATCCTTATTACTTGTTTACCAGATACAAATAAAGAATTGATTTTTGATTTTATGCCCAATAGTTACACTTTAAATATCATTCAGAGAGGCTGTTGTAACGGTACATAAGCCGATCCCTTGTCATTAGTGATCTCTACTGGTTTGTAGAGCAGCACGCAGAAGTAGCTGGGGCTTTCTATTGTTAAAGTGAAGGAGTACAGGATATTGGTGCCTTTCAGTCTCTGCTCAGTGATCGTGTAGGAGATTGGATAGGACAAGATGATCAATATTGTCCTATAGGAATATGTTCACTGTAACAGTTATTAACAATAAACAGTCTGACAGTGTATTATTCTCATCTGGTTGACAAAAATACTGATAAATCTCCCAACTGTTACCAAAGGTTGAGAGGCAGCTTTTACCTGGCACCTGACATTACTACAGTTTTACAATGTAAATAAGACATACAGTAGATTATTGGATATCCGGCACTGATGAGGATCAGCTGAAAAGAGATATGTGTGCTTTTTGATTGCTTGAGACGCAATGTTAAAAACAGGCCTAGATAATACTGTACTGTACCCCAATCTATATACATATCATGAACTATGTATTAAATATTAAAAGTATAGTAACCTTGGGGAAGCTGTGGAACCCAATCTTTAAGCACAGTAGAGCCCACAAACAGACTATGAAGTTGGCCTTGCAGATAACTGGGACTCTACTGTATATAGATTGCTGTATGATACATAATGTACAGAAAAAGTTAGCTTATATGCTGTGTGTGGGACAAGAAACTATAGTTATTTAACCTATATTTTTGCTGTTCTGAAATAAGATGGTTCATGTAATTTACAAATGTACACTTACATACTTGTTCTTTGTTTAGGTTACTATGATGCTACGTCGATCTTCAGCCTCTCCATTTCAACCAGTTGAAGATGTTCTGGGTCACTGGTTGTTTGGCTTGCAACAAGTTCCCAAACCAGCTGAGAAAAGAACCCAAGAAGGTGAAAAAGAACCATCGAAAGAAAAAGGGAAATCTGACAAGCAAGAAGTTGCGGAGAAAAGTCCAGAGCCTGGTGAAACAACAAGAAAGAGACCCGTTAAAAAGACTGACTGAAACGCTGATAAATATTTGCGTATTCTTGCGCTACTCCACAGCCACTTACTGCCAATATTTGTTAAAGTAAAAATGACATTGATATTTGTAATGTGAAACACACTAAGTTTATCGTTGTATTTACACAGAGAATTGACATATCCCTGCAGCGTTCAGGAGCCATGGTTCTATACATGGGCTAGCAGGCTCTCTCAAATGGCAAGAAAGGAACATTTCTTTAACCTCAAATGCTGGTAAGCTAGTGAAGAAGTGCAGCAGGCACTCGGAAAATATGGGGGTAGGGTCACACAGTTTGACCTTCAATGGTTGTGGACATGCAGCTTACCCAGGACCTGTTGCTAATTGTGCTCTAGACAGTTGCAAAAGTTTTGTAATCCAGGAAAGGAAGATTGTGACGTCTGGCACTATTTAGCATTCTTTATTCCACAATACAATTCAGGCAGATGGCAGCAATCATTCACATTGGAAATGTCGGGTAAGTGTAACAGGAAACAGCAGACAGTGTGATACTGTACCAAGTCTATTGGTAGCACTGGAATGTGTATATATGGGTGAGGGTGCTGGGGATTCATGGCTTGATGACTGTTTTGCAAACCTGCCCTTGACCTCAGTGAAAGCAGGTGTACTCAACAGTCGTCATGTGAACGATCACTGTTATTTGCATGTACGGTATATGTGGTGGAATAAAGAATGCTAAACAGACGCCAGCCGATTAGTATACGTTAGCAGAGAGTGCCCCCACCCCCCAATATAGGTAGCAGAAGAGTGCTCCACCTCCACACCAATATATCTAGCCAGAATGGGCGCCCCCTCCCCATGTAGAGTGCGCAGTAGTGGATTACAACTCCCCTTTCCAGAATCTTACAGGCATATGCAACCTGTCTTCATCATTTCCTCCTGGTGCATCATGTGACAGACGGCACTTGCATTATAGAGACGGAGCGCCTGGGAGGAGAGGATGAAGACCGACTGCATGTAGCCAGGGGAGGGCGAGTTGTGACCTGCTGCGCTCTCTGCATATGCCACCCCCCCCCCCCCCCCACACACACACACACACACACACACATTGATCTGTGGCATGCGGTTACTGCCTTAGGAACTGAGAATTAATCCCAAGCCACACTCAGGACTACCGCTAAGGGGTTAAAAACATTAGAAGAAAAGTTTGGTTGGTCTATTTTTTTTTTCCACCTCAATTTATAGAATATCCTGTGATCTGTTTTATAAATAGAAATGTTTCCACTACACACTTGTGTATGTGATGTAAAGGAAATCTGTTGTATTAAATATTAGCCATATTTGTTTTTGTTTATAAATATGCTTTCCTGGATATACAGCTGTTTAATATGGTGCTACCAAAATTAGTGTACCGCTTTTCTACTTTTTGCAGTATTTATCTTTAAATGTGGCTATATTGTTAAGCCATTTCCAGCTGTCCAGAACACGGAGAACACAAATATCAGTGTTTTTCTCGTTTGCTTTCGCCTGGCACGGAAGATAATGAAATCGTAGGTGTCAAAAAAGTAATTTCTCCTAGCTTTAATCAATTGAAATAAGGAGGTAATTAGATTCCTGTGCTCGAATATGACTAGGTTTGGGCAATTTAACATTCAGCTATTTAAACTCTCTAACAGATTCACATCATGCCTTCATGGATTTCTGCTTAAATGGTTCTTACAATGTGATCTGATCTTCAGTCGCATCATAAGAATAAAGACGCTCTTAAATTGAAATCTACACTAGAAGTTTAAATATAAAATCGAAAAATGCTGCCCTTCCCATCATTCCAGATTAGTTATTGTTTTAGACTTAAAGTGAACCTGAGGTGAAAATAAACTGAGATAAACAATTGTATTTATCTGCCTACTCCTAAAAAATGACTTTTAAGATAACCCATGGTTTTCATTTATATTTAAACATTTACAAATTAGAATGAATGTTTTGTTGCCTCTGCTCAGCGGCAGCCTATTAACTGTCCCTAAATAAAAACACTTGAACTATTGACCTTTTCTATCTCCCTCTGCTTCCAGAAGTTGTATTCTGCCAGGAAAACTTTTATGGCTCTAATTTGCTTATCAGTCTTATCAGTGATGTTTACTATATTCCCAACAAGGTACCGACAAGACAGAAGCTGTCACTTTCATGCCTAAAAATTAAATCTTTAAGGCAGTAAAATAGAACAAGTAAAACAGCCTGGTTCTTAATGTTTTGCACTGTACATACACATGTCGCCTCGGGTACACTTTAAAGCAGACCTAAAATCTGAACTTCTGCTCTAAAAGATAAATTTTTTTTTAAAAAAACAAACATTTATTTGTTACAGTTTATAGAACTCCAACAGCTATCCTGCAATGTTTACTTGCACAGAAAAGGTTAACCTCCTGTGTTTACATATTAGCACACAACCTCTGCACAGTTCAGACAGAGCTAGAAGCCCTAATTTACACTTGCTGATTACCTGCAGATAAGGGAGAATTAGACAGGTGGCTCTCTGCAAACACACACACAGGGTTGATTTCTCTGTGTTTTCCTTGTCTCCTATGCAAGAGTCTAGGTCTGTTGTAACTACAATTTATAAAGCAGTGAAGTTTGTAATTCAAATAGAGTGATGTGAACAAAAGTGGTGATCTTGTCATTTAGTTCACCCTAAACATTGCTGATGCTGAAGGTGTAAATGTAGGTACTGTAAGCTTGTGAACACAAAGTAGATTTATAACATTTGTTTACTTTAGTGGATATTTACTTTCAATGCAGAGCGCAGTAAAAGTTTGTACTGCTCTGCTTATTTCTGCTAATTGGTAAATGCAACAATTGCCAGCTGAAATCTCTCTACTGGTGCTTTTCACGTTGCACCCTCTCCTGAAGTGACTCAGCCTATGCCACAGTCTTTTCATCGGAAGAGGCAGGGGATGCAGAGTGACGAGACCAGGCAGAGAGCTTATCCTGGCTGGCAATGATTATTTGTTGATTAGCAGAGATAAGCAGAGTAGTATAAACTTTTACTGCTCTCTGCATCAAAAGTAAACATTTTTGCACTCAGGAAATGCTTTTTAATGCTCTTTTATGTACCTAAGAGTAGTTGCTTAAGTTAATTTTAATTTAGGAAGTTTAATCCCAATTTAAGACAACACAACCATACATAAACAGCATGCATTCACAATTACCTAGACTGGGCTAAGACATGTGAACAAATTTAATGTGAAATACTGCAAAAAGAGAACATGGACATTAGGGCAAGATTTTTACAGCAATGCATTAGCGAGACCTTTTTAACAGAGGACAACATTTTTACATTAAGGCAAATCTATTACTTGAATAGGTTCTTCTACTTGTAATATTAGGTTTTGTACTCCTTCATAGTCCAGTGTTTCAGATAACAAGCAATATTTTTTTTTGAGTAAATTACATATAGACACTACAGCTGTAGATGTGAGAATTTATCCCTTGAAGATGTTTGTCACCTTGATTGTTTGTAAAATTGCATGTATTGAAACATATTTATCTAGATTTCTATTTAAAGTTTTTTTGATTTTATATTCTAGTATAGATCGTAAAAAATCTGCGCCTCAAAGGGAATCTACGGGTTGAAATTGTTATATGGTTGCAAGTTGATTGTACTACATTAAGTCAAATGTGAATTTCTTAAATTCTCATTATAGTTGTTTACAGTTTAATAATAATATAAAAAAGTTTTTTTGTAATGCACCTTATTTTCTTTGCAATTTTGTAGTCATTATTTTTTTTTTCTCAAAGAACTGTTATGTTGGCCAGTGGAATTCTGTTCTATATTTTGAGGTTTTTTAATGCACTAATTCTATTTGGAAGCATATTCTGTATGGAACAGAAATCAACAATTCAGTGTTGTAGAGAATGGTTAGAATCTCAGTAAATGTGCCCTTTAACAATACAATATTTTCCTCAGATACAGGGGTTGCCCTCATTCATCAAGGATACCACACACTTATTACGGGTTTTAGATGACGTGGTCGTTCCACCGAATACATTACTTGTGTCCCTTGACGTCGAGTCCCTCTATTCTTGCATCCCCCATGGCCCCGGGGTCCAGGCCGTGACCAGTTTCCTGGGTGAGCTGGGAGTGCAGGATGCTGCGCATAATGGTTTTGTTTTGGATCTATTAAAGTTTTTGTTGGCCAACAATATATTCACTTTTGATGGGGATAGGTACCTCCAGATACAGGGTGCAGCGATGGGTACAATGTGCTCTCTGTCGTACGCTAACCTGTATCTGGGGGACTGGGAGTGATCTGTCTTCTCAGACGATGGACTGTCCGAGTATCTGTGCCATGTGTTATCATGGCACAGATACATAGATGATATTCTAATTTTGTGGACAGGAACGCATGCGCAGGCAACGGATTTCATTTTGCATTTGAACCAAAATGATAGGAATCTGAGATTCACCCTGGAGGTACAACCAAAATCCATTTCTTTTTTGGATATTTGCATTGCTATCACAGAGAGGGGGCCGCCTTGGTACGACCTTGCATCGCAATGCGACCGCAAGTAATGCACTACTATGCAGTTTCCACCCATCACACACCATCAGGAGAATACCAATTGAACAGTACTTGCAAGCTTGTAACTATTCGGAGGACAGATCATTCCTACAGGAAACAGGAGATTTGTGGAGGCGATTTAGAGCTAGGGGGTACCAAGATAGTAGTCTGCGTAGAGCATTTAATCGAGCATGGAAGAGTAGGAGGGGGTATCTCCTCCAACCACGTAGGAAGAAGGATCGGAATGGGGCTACATCCTTACGCCTTTTTACGAGATATTGTGCCCAGCATCCTGCACTCAAAGGTATTTTAAATCATCATTGGTATTTATTATAAAATGATCCGGTGGTCGGTCCCATGGTGCCATCACACCCCAATTTAACCTTTTGGAGAGCTATATCTTTACGAGATAGGTTGGTGTAAAGCCACTTCACGGGCTTTTCCCCCAAGAAACACTGTTCTGTTGTTGGCACCTATACTTGCGGGGGTTGTGACTATTGCCAATATGAATAGGATTAGATTTATGGTTCTGGATTGTATACATCCCACAATTAGAAGGGGGAACCTGGATAGGTTCCTCCTTAGATGCGAATCGCAATGGATTTATAATTACACACCATTAGTCCACCGAGTTTTGCTCATTTTTTGCCCATGTAGGTTTTGCTGCTGTGCATTACAATGCCCCCAGTGTGTGGTCCCTGTCTGTCTGTGGTCCCTAGGGTAGCACGCTGCACTTCAGAGCTACAATACTGCCCTTAGTTCCATTTCCAGCCCTTTTATAGGCTCTGTTGCCTTGGGTGATAATAGAACATATAGAATCTTTTCTGTTGTCTCATGCCCCCTAGGGTATTTATCCATGGGGGGGGGGGGTTGTATTACTTAATGGGCAATTTTTTTTTAGTAGTCAGGGTACTTTACTTTTTATATATGTATTTTTTTGTTGTTAATATATTTGGGAAGTACAGGCACGTGTGTGGGGTTGGGTTTGCACCTTTGGGTTTTGAGGGGCTGGTATGTGTATGCTGTGGAACACGGGTCACCAGTACTACTGCAATTTATGCAGATTGTGATATGATTATAATCATGGACCCTTTGGGTGTCCACACTAGGGGGATACTTAGTTACAGGTCCTCTTTTCGGAACGTAATTGGTGCCCTTGTTCCGTTCTTGCATGACACTTCCGCCCTTCTCTCTCCCCTTAGTTGGTGCTGGCTTCCGCTCATCTCCCACACACATGTACGCAAAGTTCAACGTGTGGATAGCGCGGCATGTGAGCTCTGATTGGCTGACAGTAAGGTAAAGGCTGGAGTGTGTGATGTCACAAAAGCCACGCCCCTTGAGAAAGCCAGAAGCTGTCGAAAAATCAGGGAAGCTACACACCTGCTGCATGGAACGCCATGCCGTCTCGATCCCCGCTCTGGCTCCACGCTGAGGTCTCCTAGGAGGCCGCCGGGTCCACAGCTTAGCCGGCAACACTGCTTCATCACATGCCATCGCCAGGACTGCTCCTCTGCAACATTCGGAATATCCAAATTACATGCTACTGATGGTGAGATACATCACCCTAGACATCTGGAGCTGGTGAGATCATACATGTGCAAACATCAGCTTTGCTGCTTCATGCTTGTATGATATTAGTATGGTCAGTATCGCTGTACCTGAGATTGTGGTGATAGCAGTGATATACAGGACTGGCCAGTATTTCTGTACTGAATTGCATCTCATCTATGCTTCTCCAGAGGATGAAGTAACGTTTGCAACACAACGCTACAGATTATTCACATTATCTGCATTTGCATGCCTTTCGCATTTAACTTCATGTTGCTCGCCATCTCCCATTAACTGTTTACTGCAGCGGAATCTGGTAACTGGCTTGTTTTGAATTCTAGAACTGGTACTATAAGCTAGCTGCCGGGGTGTGTATGTGGTGCTGCGTGGTGCTTTGGGTGGATGTGTTGTGACGGGGTGACCATCCCATTTTATTTTTAATTATTTTAACTATTGGTATTGTATTTCAATAAAAAAATGTATTCGTTTTTCTAATTTATAGTGTTCTATATTGCTTTTCTATAATAAGATCGGGGGTTGTATGTCCCACCCTTTGTTTAGTTCACTGCCACCTTTTGTGATTATTATCGATTGCAAAATAGAATTTTGTCAATCAGAATGTTGGATTTCATGATCGTATCAGAAGAAGGAAAACCATCATCAGAATCATATTTATTTCGCCAAGTACAACGGGGGTTGTACCCGGAATTATTTTTGGCTCATACAGGGTCGGAGATAGTACAAACACATACATGCGGTCCAACACATACAATCAGGTACAGTATACACAGTAAGCATCTAACTATATATACATAATGCACATAACCATAGTGAAGGACGCGTGGGGAAGTCTGGAGTGCTATGTGAGGGGAGCAGCCTGCCAACTATCGACCTCGCTCGCTCCACAGCAGCTCCAGATGCCCTGCAGTGTCCTGGAAAAGAGTAGATAGAGGAAGAGAGATAGAGAAAGAGAGGGATAGATAAAGAGAGAAAAGGAGTGCAAAGAGAGAGGTGAGTCCTGGTGCCGCAGCAGTGACCTGCTGACTGGTGGTATGGCTGGCAGTTCCATGTGTCTGTGCTCAGAAATCCAGCTCCTGGCTTGCGGCTTAGTCCAGCGAGGTGGATTGGAGGCCTGAGGCCGAAAGAAAGAAAAGGCCTGTGTCGCAATGGTTGGTGTTCGGCAGCAATTGAGTGGCTTCAGTGGCGATAGTAGCAGTGGTGCTGCCCTGCAGCATGAGAATGCCATCTGGGCACGGCAGGCAGAGTCACGTACCTGGGCGGTGAAAAAAGTTGCAGCTAGCGTTGTGAGGGCGGCTGTAGCCCACGTGGAGAGGCTAGAGTAGACCCATTTATAAGAATATCGATAATTACCTTCCGATTACTTAGGAACCCATTAAACTGATCAAATGGTCGAATCTGAGGGAAATATTCTTCTGTTAATGAGCGTCTTAAAGGACATCTGAGGTTAAAATAAACTGATGAGAAGAAAAATTGTTTCGATCCTCAGTCTCCTAAAATGACTTTTTTAGGTATCCCACAGTTTTATATTAAAATCTAGTTTTTTTAAGTTTTTACTCTTTCATTGTCTCTGCTCAATTACCTCTTCATTGGAGTATGTCAGAGCACTAATTTATGAACTATTGACTCTTTTTATCTATTTCCTGCTCTCAGAAGCCATTTACTGACAGGAAAGTGTTTTATGGATGTAATTGCATAACAGTGAAGGTTATTCTATAGTATAGTCTGGCCCATCCCGACACAGTCCTGACCCAGGCTGAAGCGGTCTCTTGCATACCAGATGTTTAACATTTTCAGGCAGAGAAAGAAAAAAAAAGGGGCACAGTCTAGTTATTTGTGTGCATGGCACTATACATACACATGTCTATATCATCATGTCACCTCGGGTTGTTCTATAAAGGGGCAGCTGAATAGTGGCTGCCATATTTATTTCCTTTTAAACAATACCAGTTGCCTGGCAGCCCTGCTGACTTATTTGGCAGCAGCAGTGTCTGAATAAACCAGAAAAAAGCATGCATCTAACCTTGTCATATCTGACAATAATGTTAGAAACACCTGATCTGCATAAGCTTGTTCAGAGTCCATTTCTAAATGTATTACAGTATTTTCCGCCGTATAAGACGCTCCTTTTCTCCCCAAAAAATGGGGAGAAAAAGTCCCTGCGTCTTATACAGCAAAGGCAGGGAATCCCTGACTTATGGATGCCCGCCGATACGACCCGCCGTCATCGGGGATTCCCTGCCTTGTCTGTGTGGCTGCGTTCCCCCTTGCCCCCGCTTGTCTATCCCCCCTCCTGTGTCGCCGGGTCCCCCCGTGTAAGAAGCGTCAGAAACTTACCTCCTCCATCTTGCCCGCGGCAATTGAAGACATCCGACTCCTGTGTGCGGCTTCCTCTAGTGCCGGCTTGTAATGACGCGTCATCAATTACGCGTCATTACAAGCCGGCACTAGAGGAAGCTGCACAAAGGAGCCGGATGTCTTCAATCGCCGCGGGCAAGATGGAGGAGGTAAGCATCTGCCGCTTCTCACACAGGGGGAACCCAGCGACACAGGAGGGGGTATAGACAAGCGTGAGGGACGACTCACAGTGGGACACATAGAGTGGAGGGGGGCACATAGGGCTGAAAGGCTGACACTTGAGGTAGACAGGCAGACACTTGGGGGGATGGGGACACATGGGGGTACAGCACTGACACCTGGGGGTGACAGGGGGACACCTGGGAGAGACATGGGGACTCAAGAGGGCACCATTTGGGGGAGGTCATGTACAAGACGCTTCTGAAATATGAACGCGCCAGGTTTAGTTTATATTTTTTTTCCCCTGGTTTTTGCCCTCTAAACCTAGGTGCGTTTTATATTCCGGAGAGTCTTATACGGTAGATTACGGTAGATTATAATGGTGATACAGTGTATTAGCCCCACATCAAACAATCAATGTATAATAAGTGAACAAAAGATCAAATATGAGGGTTTTAGAGTTCAGTAAAAGCAATCGTATATGAAACGTAACATTTAATTATTTCATTAATAGTCAGGTAGGACAAACCGTGTAAAAGTCCATAAGTCACGCAGTAAGAACATTGATCTTAACGTAGCCTCTACTTCAGAGGCATATTGTAGATTTAAAGGGTTTGTGACTGAAGATAGTTGAAAGCGACTCCAATATCAAACATAGAAACAAAAAAAATGTACTTAATATGCTGATAATCCAGACTCCTACACAAAACAGTGTGACAAAGTCCAGAAATATGGTTTCACTCACAAAATGCGAAATCTGATACACAGCCACATCAAGTATGTTCCCGATGGGTTTTTTTTTTTTTGTCCGGTCAGCCAAGTATCAATAACACACGATAGTGACTGCAGATTATAAGTGGCAAGGCTCTAATAGATTGTCAGAGTTAAAATATGGACAATTATGTCCCTATTAGAGTCAATAGACAAAGGTCAGATCCATCACCAAATCACCCAGCCGCCACTCATAGAGAGCTATAATATAAACAGGACGCAATCCCTGAAGTAGTTCACATAGACAAAGTATTCAGACTGGAAGAGTACTCTCGGGGTCCCAACAGATCTACAATAGAGAAGTGCAACTAGAAAAAAGCAAGCAATCCTTCATGAAAAAGAAACCGTGTAAAAAAAAAAAAAAAAGTTTATACATTGACAGTCACACTACAAATAAAGTATTTTCTTTTTCTGTAGTGCAGTATGAACCCCTCGAGTCACCTGTAAATAAAGAGGCTATGCAGCTTCTGTACCACTTTTTAGCCCTGCACCTGCACTTTAGATGACATAGTTATTTGGGTTGAAAAATACATACATTCATCAAGTTCACACTCCCATATCCCTGTTGATCCAGAGGAAGGCAAAAAAACCCTCAGTGCACTACAATGTTTCCTAGCCTCCAATCCCTCCATGCCTACAACACAACAAACATTTCTGCTACAATGCGCTGAATTTATCCTTCAGAATAATATCTTCACATTCAATGAACAAGTTTACCATCAGATTAGCGGAACGGCGATGGGGAGTTTGGTTGCCCCATCGTACGTTAATCTCACGATGGGTTACCTCGAACACATGAAACTCTCCCCTGGCAACCAGTTTTTCAATAATATAGTATTTTACAGATGTTACATTGATGACCTTATTTTTATTTGGAAAGGCAACATTTCTACCATCCCACATTTTATTGATTATCTTAATTCCAACCCAGCAGGGTTACAATTTACATACCACCATCACACATCGCCATAGAATACCTTGAAATTACCCTATACATCGAATCACATCAAAACAAAAACTTATTTCAAACGGGTCGATGCTAATAATTACATTCACTTCAAAAGTTTTCATCATCACCCCTGGATTATCAATACACCATACAGTCAGTTCAGGAGAATCTACAGGAATTGCACAGATCCATCACAATATGACATCCAATCCAGGGCCCTATGGCAAGAATCACAGCCTGTTTGAACGATTTAATGCTTGATAGCTCTCCTAATCCTCTTTTAGACGATTGATTTACTACGTGCAGATGGGTAATACATAACTGTTTTGTACTACTGATCATTGGAACAATGGCATCCTGCAAAAAGATAATATTGAACCCCCTCCCACCCTGATTCAAATTAATTGGCAACCATTGACTCTTTATTGTTATGAAATTCTCGAGCCCACACTGCCCCATATCTTAAACTCAGCTAGCAATAACTTATTTCCCGATCTTTTCTTAGGTTTCCATCTCCCTATTAACAAGCAAAGGCATTTTACCTTTTTGGCCCAGCAGAGGGTGCTATTACCACATATAAACTACTACTGTGAAAACTATACGCACACTGCTTGAATATTCTCCCAGCACAAACTCTTCACAGCTGAATTGCCATTGTGCTAATGATCATATATGACATATAATGTGGCTATACGAGTGAACTATACCTTTTTATGAAATACTGCATAATATTACGTCATCAACTTGGGTAAGTCTAAGACACCCTTCCTAAAATCTCGTTACGTTAGCACTCTGCCCCGTATAGATATCATATGTACTGCATGTTCGATCTGTTTTGTGGACACTAATGCAAAGGCATCCTGCAAGTGCTTCTAATGGACCCTTTCCAGTTATGATCTCAATGTCTTTGGTGGCCGTCGCTCTGTGTCTCCCTCGCGTCTGGCCATTGTGGGGGGGACGCGGGGTGATGGTTGCTAGGGATATGCACTCTATCCTTATAGCCCAAGGGAGGGAGCCATTACTCCATTATCTTCATATCTGCGCACTAGATAAGTAAAATTTTATCTGTGCCTAAACCCTTCTCACTGCACTGCCGTTGTACTGGTTACCACTCAGGTCACAAAGTGAGCCCATATTATTCAAGTGTACCCCACGTATATAGCACTACATAGCAAGGTGTTCCTACTATTGACATTATGCACAGTTATGCTTTATACTTAGTTACTGATGTCAAGCTTTAGTAAGAATATAGCTTACCCTGATACGATTCTATGACAAGAGAATACAGCTTGCTCAAACGATTTAATGTATGACACCTCTTTTAACATTTCTCTAGGCCACTAGTGTGCTTCATCTAGTTAAATTAAGTGTGACTATCTGCACTCCTAAGCACCAGTACACTGGCACTTTGCAGAAATTAATGTTATACACGCTTTCATTTAGCCCCAATTTAATTAGTTTAAATTTAGGGTACAGGGTAGTGAAGGATCCAATATATGGTATATTGCTCAGCTAAATTATAGTCACTAATACTCTCCTACTCCTCTCCCTACCTCCCTATCAATGGTTGTAACCACCTCACTTCGGTAACCTACTTTATCTTATTTTTATGATCCCAGATAAAATTTAGCATTATCCTTTAAACATCCTACCTATTTTGAGATTCTTCTCATTCGCAAAGGTACTAAGCCATGGTATTGGTCACTATTTATGACATACATAATAAAGATAATGGGGAAGTTATATCCTATCCTCGGTACGCAACCCAAGAATATGCTAGCTACTTTTTTGATACTATGCATTTTGCTACTGCACTTTTTCTGACTGGCATAAATACAACACTAAACCTATAATCTTTAACTTGAAGTTAGTTGAGGGAGCCTAATCATTGGTTTGTCTTCACCTACTTACCCCCTTACATATAATGTATTGCTTATGAAACTTTTGGTTTTAATCAACATAGCATAATCACATCCCATTAGCTAGTGACCTACTCAATTATTCACTCATAAGCATAAGGTTGCTCTGTGTTAGATCCATGCTCCTCCACTGTTCCCTGACTGACTTTTCACTTGGGGAACCCAACACCTAGATACCTTCAGGTATTTAAGACCTAACGTTAGGGTAGCTCCTACTGGAGTTCAATACCCTATGATACCTGTTAAAGAGGGACTGTCACCTCATTTTCTCTTTTCCTCTCTCCCTTCATTTCTTCCCTATACTGCTTCTCAGGGGACGTGGAGTGATCCTATGGCATACTATTTCCAACCACCATGACTCATCCTATTAAACTTCTCTCCATAAATGTCCAAGGCCTTAATTCCCCCCTAAAACGTTCAAAAGTATTTTTACACTTCCATAAACTTCAAGCTGATATTATTTGTGCTCAGGAAACACATTTTATCGCCACTAAAGAGCCTAAATTTCTACATAAAAATTATAGACACATATACTATGCTAGTGCTGCAGTTAAAAAACGCGGAGTTCTTATTGCTTTAAAGAACACACTCAACTTTACACATTGCAAAACTATTAGCGACCCAGAGGGTAGATACCTCTTAATAATAGGCACTATTCAGGACGAACAAATTACCATCGTATCTTACTATGCTCCCAATGCTAAACAATCCCCCTTTCTTTCACACCTCCTGAAAGTGATAGATGCCCATTCTAGAGGGTTAACTATAATCTGTGGCGATACGAACCATTGCCTCAATACTTATTGGGATAAACAATCCAATAAATCTTCAAGCGATACCTCGGAGACCAAACAATCCGAACAAATACGCAATCTTTTCCAATCCTATAACCTCATCGATATCTGGCGAGAATGTAATCCATATAAACGAAATTACACATACTATTCCAATTCACACTCCTCTTTTTCTAGGATCGATCATTGTTGGGCAAAGAATACTGCTATCCCCCTCATACGATCCGCAACAATCCTGCCAATCCCGTGGTCAGACCACGATATGAATGTTCTCCTCATTCACTCTTTAATACAGCGCCCTTCGGAATATAGATGGACCCTCAACCAATATCTCCTTACGGATGACGCCATCATTCACCAAATAAAGGAACAACTAACTGACTACTTTAAACTAAATGCTCAAAGCGAAGGTCTCTCAGATTTAACTATCTGGGAAGCACACAAGGTGGTAGTTCGGGGTCTCCTGATACAGCTTGCATCTAGGCGAAAGAAAGACAAACGGAAAATTCTCACAAAATTAGAAGAAGAACACAAAGCCAAATATGACCAATTCACTGCCTCTCCTAATCCAACAACCAAATGCGAGCTATCCAGAGCAGAAGAGGCACTTAATCTGTGCTTAACTGAACTAGCAGACAGGCACTTATCCAGGACCAAGCTAAAATTTTACTTAAAGAGTAACAAACCTGACTCTCTTCTAGCAAAACGTCTACGTCAATCAGATACTACTTTTAAGCCAATTAACCTTCAAATAGGGAAAAATCAATGCTCAGCAAACCCAATCAAAATTGTAGACACATTTCGAGCTAATCTTGAACGTTTATACAATGCCCCAGAATCAGCTACAGCCACGCAAATAAATGACTTCCTAGCAAATATTCCCTTCCCCCCTCTCCCACCAGGCTTCAACGAACGATTAGAAGCAGAGGTAACCCTCCCTGAAGTGCAACTGGCGATCAAATCCCTTAAAATCAACAAACAGCCTGGACCTGATGGCTTCCAAGCCATATACTATAAAAAATTTGCAGATGTCCTAGCCCCTGAGCTAATAAAAGCCTTTAATAGTATACTCTGTGACGCACATTTTCATGCAGACTCCACTACAGCCAGTATAACCATGATTCCCAAACCCGGAACAGATCAATCTCTTTGGTCCAACTTCAGACCAATCTCGCTACTCAACATAGATCTCAAACTCCTAGCCAAAATACTAGCCTCCCGCCTATCATCAGACATTACTAGCCTAATATCAAATGACCAAGTGGGCTTTATGCCACATAGGCAAGCAAGCGATAGTATTAGGAGATTAATACATTTAATACACCACGCCAAGATCAGCCATCAACCATCTGTGCTTTTGTCCCTGGACATCACAAAAGCGTTCGACTCGGTTTCCTGGGCTTTTCTAATACAAACACTGAGCAAATGGGGCTTTGGTAAGCATTTTCTCACTTGGGTTAAAGCCCTATATACCTCCCCCTCAGCTTTTATCAAATATAACGGCTTCAAATCCTCCATCTTTCCGATCACAAGGGGAACCCGACAAGGTTGCCCACTATCCCCACTCCTATTCGCTCTTATAATTGAGCCACTAGCAATACTTATTAGGAACTCCCCAGACATTAGTGGAATAAATTTAGGAGGAAAAGAACACCATATTGGCCTCTTTGCTGATGACCTGATAGTATGTCTTACACACCCTACTAAGTCTCTTTCCACATTGTTTAACATACTTAATCACTACGGTCTTGTCTCAGGACTTAAAATCAATGCAACCAAATCCAAAGCACTAAACATTAATCTCCCCTTTCGCCTGATGCAAGCTCTTCGGGACACATTTGAATTCCACTGGGAACAACACAGACTCCCCTTTCTAGGGATTTTCCTTACCAACGCTTATGAGACCCTATATCAGCATAATTATCCGGTACTCCTTAAGGAACTTACCTCTCTATTAGAATGTTGGAAAAGATACTCTATTTCTTGGTTTGGGAAGATAGCGGCGATAATAATGACATTCCTACCCAAACTGCTCTATGTCTTTAGAGTTCTTCCAATCCCACTTCCCTCCCCCACTCTGGCTGTTCTTCAGAAAAAGGTACTTGACTTTATCTGGCACCCCAGAAGACCAAGGGTTAATAAAAAATATCTATACAACCTGAAAACTGAAGGTGGTTTGGGTGTACCAAATCTTCTTCATTACTATCAGGCGGCTCAAATCGCCCAACTGACCTGTTGGCACTCAGAAAACCCTGCTCCGTCTTGGGTTGACATAGAGAATCACCTAACACAACCAACCAATGTAAGTAATCTCTTATGGATCCCTCCCCATCTCAGGAAAACAATAGAAAATCCTATAATCAGACATTCTCTCAAAATGTGGGACTCTTGTAAATACTCCGCTAGACTAATCTCCCCACATAGGCCGTTGGTGTCCTTTATGGGCAACCCAGAATTTCCTGCAGCAATTGCTAACCCGAAACAATATCTATGGTGGATAAATAAACATTGTACTAGAATATATGAGCTATCATCGGCTTCAGGTCCCCTCACATTTGCAAGCCTTCAGGAACGAAACCAACTCCCCCACTCTGAAATTTTTCATTATATGCAGATCACCCACTTTGTTAGACAATATCTCGCATTTTCTGATTCTCCCCTCTCACGGACCGCATTTGAAAACATTTGTGCCACAGACCCGCTATCCCCTGGAACTATCTCTCTAATCTACAAAGAACTGGCATCAAACCGTAGTACAACCAAGCCAGCATATATCTTAAGTTGGGGAAAAGACCTTAATATCTCAATTGACAATGAGGATCTTCTAGCTATCTGGAACAATATTCCTACTACTTCTATCAATGCAGATTTGCTAGAAATCAACTACAAGATACTCTTTCGCTGGTACTTAGTACCATCTAGATTGGCCAAATTCAAAAGGTCTGATTCTCCTAATTGCTTTAGGGGGTGCTCCTCTCTAGGCACCCAAGGTCACATCTGGTGGTCCTGTAGGATAGTTAGGAGATTATGGATGAGGATTTGCACCTGGATATCATCTCTACTTCATGTCCACATACCTAAACACCCGGCTAATGCCCTCTTGAGTCTTCCCTACACAGATTTAACGCATACTCAAAACTCCTTAGTCAATTACATATTTATAGCTACCAAACTCACTATAGCCTCCGCCTGGAATACTAGGTCATTGTCCATAGACCAAGTTAAAAACAAACTTGGACGTATCCTATTCTTTGAAAAATTAAGAGCCAGAGTGAAAGACAAAATGGAGAAATTTATTAAAATTTGGCACCCCCTGATAGAATATCTATACGGCCCGGACTATGAAAAATGGATTGAAATGACCTGAATGTACAGTATCTTGGTTGGACGTTCCTAAATGCTTCACTGCCTTTCAGAGGACCACTTCACGCCCCCCACCTCCTATCTCTTACCTCTCTCTCTTCTCTCCCATTATCTTTTTCTGTTCCTCCCTTTCTATGCTCTTTCTCTCTATGACTGCTATCCCTTTTGCTATATGACTAAAGCCTCTGCCGGCTTCTTTCTCCTTACTACAAACAGCCAAGCATAACCATAACTCTTCCTAAATATACCCTCCTCCCCGATGCATATACTAAGTTGTTAACTCCTAATCACACTGGTGATTAGGCCAATTGAGCTTACAAACCACTTGCCTTAGGAGATCTGACCCCACCCGGCCTATTAGGTTTTATGAGCGGGTGGCTTCTGACTCCCCTTATACTGCACACAAAAAGTTAGCTACCGTACTTCCCATACCCAAATGAGGAGACAAATGTCGGTTGCCTTTCTATAAGATTATTAACATGCAACTTCTGTTTCTATTGCAAACTACATTCCTATGTTCTTGGCTGCTCTATTTTGTTATGTATTTGCTGTTACAAACTTATAGCCTTTATCCTTAGGCATTGTTATCAGTTTCTTTTCTCACAAATTAATGCCAACTTATTTGTCATTTGTTACACTACCTCTTACAAAATCGTTGCTGTTCTATATGCTCTGTTATAAACCTAAAACTTCAATAAAAATGATTGAAACACAAAATTGTTTCGATCCTCAGTCTCCTAAAATGACTTTTTTAGGTATCCCACAGTTTTATATTAAAATCTAGTTTTTTTAAGTTTTTACTCTTTCATTGTCTCTGCTCAATTACCTCTTCATTGGAGTATGTCAGAGCACTAATTTATGAACTATTGACTCTTTTTATCTATTTCCTGCTCTCAGAAGCCATTTACTGACAGGAAAGTGTTTTATGGATGTAATTGCATAACAGTGAAGGTTATTCTATAGTATAGTCTGGCCCATCCCGACACAGTCCTGACCCAGGCTGAAGCGGTCTCTTGCATACCAGATGTTTAACATTTTCAGGCAGAGAAAGAAAAAAAAAGGGGCACAGTCTAGTTATTTGTGTGCATGGCACTATACATACACATGTCTATATCATCATGTCACCTCGGGTTGTTCTATAAAGGGCAGCTGAATAGTGGCTGCCATATTTATTTCCTTTTAAACAATACCAGTTGCCTGGCAGCCCTGCTGACTTATTTGGCAGCAGCAGTGTCTGAATAAACCAGAAAAAAGCATGCATCTAACCTTATCATATCTGACAATAATGTTAGAAACACCTGATCTGCATAAGCTTGTTCAGAGTCCATTTCTAAATGTATTACAGTATTTTCCGCCGTATAAGACGCTCCTTTTCTCCCCAAAAAATGGGGAGAAAAAGTCCCTGCGTCTTATACAGCAAAGGCAGGGAATCCCTGACTTATGGATGCCCGCCGATACGACCCGCCGTCATCGGGGATTCCCTGCCTTGTCTGTGTGGCTGCGTTCCCCCTTGCCCCCGCTTGTCTATCCCCCCTCCTGTGTCGCCGGGTCCCCCCGTGTAAGAAGCGTCAGAAACTTACCTCCTCCATCTTGCCCGCGGCAATTGAAGACATCCGACTCCTGTGTGCGGCTTCCTCTAGTGCCGGCTTGTAATGACGCGTCATCAATTACGCGTCATTACAAGCCGGCACTAGAGGAAGCTGCACAAAGGAGCCGGATGTCTTCAATCGCCGCGGGCAAGATGGAGGAGGTAAGCTTCTGCCGCTTCTCACACAGGGGGAACCCAGCGACACAGGAGGGGGTATAGACAAGCGTGAGGGACGACTCACAGTGGGACACATAGAGTGGAGGGGGGCACATAGGGCTGAAAGGCTGACACTTGAGGTAGACAGGCAGACACTTGGGGGGATGGGGACACATGGGGGTACAGCACTGACACCTGGGGGTGACAGGGGGACACCTGGGAGAGACATGGGGACTCAAGAGGGCACCATTTGGGGGAGGTCATGTACAAGACGCTTCTGAAATATGAACGCGCCAGGTTTAGTTTATATTTTTTTTCCCCTGGTTTTTGCCCTCTAAACCTAGGTGCGTTTTATATTCCGGAGAGTCTTATACGGTAGATTACGGTAGATTATAATGGTGATACAGTGTATTAGCCCCACATCAAACAATCAATGTATAATAAGTGAACAAAAGATCAAATATGAGGGTTTTAGAGTTCAGTAAAAGCAATCGTATATGAAACGTAACATTTAATTATTTCATTAATAGTCAGGTAGGACAAACCGTGTAAAAGTCCATAAGTCACGCAGTAAGAACATTGATCTTAACGTAGCCTCTACTTCAGAGGCATATTGTAGATTTAAAGGGTTTGTGACTGAAGATAGTTGAAAGCGACTCCAATATCAAACATAGAAACAAAAAAAATGTACTTAATATGCTGATAATCCAGACTCCTACACAAAACAGTGTGACAAAGTCCAGAAATATGGTTTCACTCACAAAATGCGAAATCTGATACACAGCCACATCAAGTATGTTCCCGATGGGTTTTTTTTTTTTTTTGTCCGGTCAGCCAAGTATCAATAACACACGATAGTGACTGCAGATTATAAGTGGCAAGGCTCTAATAGATTGTCAGAGTTAAAATATGGACAATTATGTCCCTATTAGAGTCAATAGACAAAGGTCAGATCCATCACCAAATCACCCAGCCGCCACTCATAGAGAGCTATAATATAAACAGGACGCAATCCCTGAAGTAGTTCACATAGACAAAGTATTCAGACTGGAAGAGTACTCTCGGGGTCCCAACAGATCTACAATAGAGAAGTGCAACTAGAAAAAAGCAAGCAATCCTTCATGAAAAAGAAACCGTGTAAAAAAAAAAAAAAAAGTTTATACATTGACAGTCACACTACAAATAAAGTATTTTCTTTTTCTGTAGTGCAGTATGAACCCCTCGAGTCACCTGTAAATAAAGAGGCTATGCAGCTTCTGTACCACTTTTTAGCCCTGCACCTGCACTTTAGATGACATAGTTATTTGGGTTGAAAAATACATACATTCATCAAGTTCACACTCCCATATCCCTGTTGATCCAGAGGAAGGCAAAAAAACCCTCAGTGCACTACAATGTTTCCTAGCCTCCAATCCCTCCATGCCTACAACACAACAAACATTTCTGCTACAATGCGCTGAATTTATCCTTCAGAATAATATCTTCACATTCAATGAACAAGTTTACCATCAGATTAGCGGAACGGCGATGGGGAGTTTGGTTGCCCCATCGTACGTTAATCTCACGATGGGTTACCTCGAACACATGAAACTCTCCCCTGGCAACCAGTTTTTCAATAATATAGTATTTTACAGATGTTACATTGATGACCTTATTTTTATTTGGAAAGGCAACATTTCTACCATCCCACATTTTATTGATTATCTTAATTCCAACCCAGCAGGGTTACAATTTACATACCACCATCACACATCGCCATAGAATACCTTGAAATTACCCTATACATCGAATCACATCAAAACAAAAACTTATTTCAAACGGGTCGATGCTAATAATTACATTCACTTCAAAAGTTTTCATCATCACCCCTGGATTATCAATACACCATACAGTCAGTTCAGGAGAATCTACAGGAATTGCACAGATCCATCACAATATGACATCCAATCCAGGGCCCTATGGCAAGAATCACAGCCTGTTTGAACGATTTAATGCTTGATAGCTCTCCTAATCCTCTTTTAGACGATTGATTTACTACGTGCAGATGGGTAATACATAACTGTTTTGTACTACTGATCATTGGAACAATGGCATCCTGCAAAAAGATAATATTGAACCCCCTCCCACCCTGATTCAAATTAATTGGCAACCATTGACTCTTTATTGTTATGAAATTCTCGAGCCCACACTGCCCCATATCTTAAACTCAGCTAGCAATAACTTATTTCCCGATCTTTTCTTAGGTTTCCATCTCCCTATTAACAAGCAAAGGCATTTTACCTTTTTGGCCCAGCAGAGGGTGCTATTACCACATATAAACTACTACTGTGAAAACTATACGCACACTGCTTGAATATTCTCCCAGCACAAACTCTTCACAGCTGAATTGCCATTGTGCTAATGATCATATATGACATATAATGTGGCTATACGAGTGAACTATACCTTTTTATGAAATACTGCATAATATTACGTCATCAACTTGGGTAAGTCTAAGACACCCTTCCTAAAATCTCGTTACGTTAGCACTCTGCCCCGTATAGATATCATATGTACTGCATGTTCGATCTGTTTTGTGGACACTAATGCAAAGGCATCCTGCAAGTGCTTCTAATGGACCCTTTCCAGTTATGATCTCAATGTCTTTGGTGGCCGTCGCTCTGTGTCTCCCTCGCGTCTGGCCATTGTGGGGGGGACGCGGGGTGATGGTTGCTAGGGATATGCACTCTATCCTTATAGCCCAAGGGAGGGAGCCATTACTCCATTATCTTCATATCTGCGCACTAGATAAGTAAAATTTTATCTGTGCCTAAACCCTTCTCACTGCACTGCCGTTGTACTGGTTACCACTCAGGTCACAAAGTGAGCCCATATTATTCAAGTGTACCCCACGTATATAGCACTACATAGCAAGGTGTTCCTACTATTGACATTATGCACAGTTATGCTTTATACTTAGTTACTGATGTCAAGCTTTAGTAAGAATATAGCTTACCCTGATACGATTCTATGACAAGAGAATACAGCTTGCTCAAACGATTTAATGTATGACACCTCTTTTAACATTTCTCTAGGCCACTAGTGTGCTTCATCTAGTTAAATTAAGTGTGACTATCTGCACTCCTAAGCACCAGTACACTGGCACTTTGCAGAAATTAATGTTATACACGCTTTCATTTAGCCCCAATTTAATTAGTTTAAATTTAGGGTACAGGGTAGTGAAGGATCCAATATATGGTATATTGCTCAGCTAAATTATAGTCACTAATACTCTCCTACTCCTCTCCCTACCTCCCTATCAATGGTTGTAACCACCTCACTTCGGTAACCTACTTTATCTTATTTTTATGATCCCAGATAAAATTTAGCATTATCCTTTAAACATCCTACCTATTTTGAGATTCTTCTCATTCGCAAAGGTACTAAGCCATGGTATTGGTCACTATTTATGACATACATAATAAAGATAATGGGGAAGTTATATCCTATCCTCGGTACGCAACCCAAGAATATGCTAGCTACTTTTTTGATACTATGCATTTTGCTACTGCACTTTTTCTGACTGGCATAAATACAACACTAAACCTATAATCTTTAACTTGAAGTTAGTTGAGGGAGCCTAATCATTGGTTTGTCTTCACCTACTTACCCCCTTACATATAATGTATTGCTTATGAAACTTTTGGTTTTAATCAACATAGCATAATCACATCCCATTAGCTAGTGACCTACTCAATTATTCACTCATAAGCATAAGGTTGCTCTGTGTTAGATCCATGCTCCTCCACTGTTCCCTGACTGACTTTTCACTTGGGGAACCCAACACCTAGATACCTTCAGGTATTTAAGACCTAACGTTAGGGTAGCTCCTACTGGAGTTCAATACCCTATGATACCTGTTAAAGAGGGACTGTCACCTCATTTTCTCTTTTCCTCTCTCCCTTCATTTCTTCCCTATACTGCTTCTCAGGGGACGTGGAGTGATCCTATGGCATACTATTTCCAACCACCATGACTCATCCTATTAAACTTCTCTCCATAAATGTCCAAGGCCTTAATTCCCCCCTAAAACGTTCAAAAGTATTTTTACACTTCCATAAACTTCAAGCTGATATTATTTGTGCTCAGGAAACACATTTTATCGCCACTAAAGAGCCTAAATTTCTACATAAAAATTATAGACACATATACTATGCTAGTGCTGCAGTTAAAAAACGCGGAGTTCTTATTGCTTTAAAGAACACACTCAACTTTACACATTGCAAAACTATTAGCGACCCAGAGGGTAGATACCTCTTAATAATAGGCACTATTCAGGACGAACAAATTACCATCGTATCTTACTATGCTCCCAATGCTAAACAATCCCCCTTTCTTTCACACCTCCTGAAAGTGATAGATGCCCATTCTAGAGGGTTAACTATAATCTGTGGCGATACGAACCATTGCCTCAATACTTATTGGGATAAACAATCCAATAAATCTTCAAGCGATACCTCGGAGACCAAACAATCCGAACAAATACGCAATCTTTTCCAATCCTATAACCTCATCGATATCTGGCGAGAATGTAATCCATATAAACGAAATTACACATACTATTCCAATTCACACTCCTCTTTTTCTAGGATCGATCATTGTTGGGCAAAGAATACTGCTATCCCCCTCATACGATCCGCAACAATCCTGCCAATCCCGTGGTCAGACCACGATATGAATGTTCTCCTCATTCACTCTTTAATACAGCGCCCTTCGGAATATAGATGGACCCTCAACCAATATCTCCTTACGGATGACGCCATCATTCACCAAATAAAGGAACAACTAACTGACTACTTTAAACTAAATGCTCAAAGCGAAGGTCTCTCAGATTTAACTATCTGGGAAGCACACAAGGTGGTAGTTCGGGGTCTCTTGATACAGCTTGCATCTAGGCGAAAGAAAGACAAACGGAAAATTCTCACAAAATTAGAAGAAGAACACAAAGCCAAATATGACCAATTCACTGCCTCTCCTAATCCAACAACCAAATGCGAGCTATCCAGAGCAGAAGAGGCACTTAATCTGTGCTTAACTGAACTAGCAGACAGGCACTTATCCAGGACCAAGCTAAAATTTTACTTAAAGAGTAACAAACCTGACTCTCTTCTAGCAAAACGTCTACGTCAATCAGATACTACTTTTAAGCCAATTAACCTTCAAATAGGGAAAAATCAATGCTCAGCAAACCCAATCAAAATTGTAGACACATTTCGAGCTAATCTTGAACGTTTATACAATGCCCCAGAATCAGCTACAGCCACGCAAATAAATGACTTCCTAGCAAATATTCCCTTCCCCCCTCTCCCACCAGGCTTCAACGAACGATTAGAAGCAGAGGTAACCCTCCCTGAAGTGCAACTGGCGATCAAATCCCTTAAAATCAACAAACAGCCTGGACCTGATGGCTTCCAAGCCATATACTATAAAAAATTTGCAGATGTCCTAGCCCCTGAGCTAATAAAAGCCTTTAATAGTATACTCTGTGACGCACATTTTCATGCAGACTCCACTACAGCCAGTATAACCATGATTCCCAAACCCGGAACAGATCAATCTCTTTGGTCCAACTTCAGACCAATCTCGCTACTCAACATAGATCTCAAACTCCTAGCCAAAATACTAGCCTCCCGCCTATCATCAGACATTACTAGCCTAATATCAAATGACCAAGTGGGCTTTATGCCACATAGGCAAGCAAGCGATAGTATTAGGAGATTAATACATTTAATACACCACGCCAAGATCAGCCATCAACCATCTGTGCTTTTGTCCCTGGACATCACAAAAGCGTTCGACTCGGTTTCCTGGGCTTTTCTAATACAAACACTGAGCAAATGGGGCTTTGGTAAGCATTTTCTCACTTGGGTTAAAGCCCTATATACCTCCCCCTCAGCTTTTATCAAATATAACGGCTTCAAATCCTCCATCTTTCCGATCACAAGGGGAACCCGACAAGGTTGCCCACTATCCCCACTCCTATTCGCTCTTATAATTGAGCCACTAGCAATACTTATTAGGAACTCCCCAGACATTAGTGGAATAAATTTAGGAGGAAAAGAACACCATATTGGCCTCTTTGCTGATGACCTGATAGTATGTCTTACACACCCTACTAAGTCTCTTTCCACATTGTTTAACATACTTAATCACTACGGTCTTGTCTCAGGACTTAAAATCAATGCAACCAAATCCAAAGCACTAAACATTAATCTCCCCTTTCGCCTGATGCAAGCTCTTCGGGACACATTTGAATTCCACTGGGAACAACACAGACTCCCCTTTCTAGGGATTTTCCTTACCAACGCTTATGAGACCCTATATCAGCATAATTATCCGGTACTCCTTAAGGAACTTACCTCTCTATTAGAATGTTGGAAAAGATACTCTATTTCTTGGTTTGGGAAGATAGCGGCGATAATAATGACATTCCTACCCAAACTGCTCTATGTCTTTAGAGTTCTTCCAATCCCACTTCCCTCCCCCACTCTGGCTGTTCTTCAGAAAAAGGTACTTGACTTTATCTGGCACCCCAGAAGACCAAGGGTTAATAAAAAATATCTATACAACCTGAAAACTGAAGGTGGTTTGGGTGTACCAAATCTTCTTCATTACTATCAGGCGGCTCAAATCGCCCAACTGACCTGTTGGCACTCAGAAAACCCTGCTCCGTCTTGGGTTGACATAGAGAATCACCTAACACAACCAACCAATGTAAGTAATCTCTTATGGATCCCTCCCCATCTCAGGAAAACAATAGAAAATCCTATAATCAGACATTCTCTCAAAATGTGGGACTCTTGTAAATACTCCGCTAGACTAATCTCCCCACATAGGCCGTTGGTGTCCTTTATGGGCAACCCAGAATTTCCTGCAGCAATTGCTAACCCGAAACAATATCTATGGTGGATAAATAAACATTGTACTAGAATATATGAGCTATCATCGGCTTCAGGTCCCCTCACATTTGCAAGCCTTCAGGAACGAAACCAACTCCCCCACTCTGAAATTTTTCATTATATGCAGATCACCCACTTTGTTAGACAATATCTCGCATTTTCTGATTCTCCCCTCTCACGGACCGCATTTGAAAACATTTGTGCCACAGACCCGCTATCCCCTGGAACTATCTCTCTAATCTACAAAGAACTGGCATCAAACCGTAGTACAACCAAGCCAGCATATATCTTAAGTTGGGGAAAAGACCTTAATATCTCAATTGACAATGAGGATCTTCTAGCTATCTGGAACAATATTCCTACTACTTCTATCAATGCAGATTTGCTAGAAATCAACTACAAGATACTCTTTCGCTGGTACTTAGTACCATCTAGATTGGCCAAATTCAAAAGGTCTGATTCTCCTAATTGCTTTAGGGGGTGCTCCTCTCTAGGCACCCAAGGTCACATCTGGTGGTCCTGTAGGATAGTTAGGAGATTATGGATGAGGATTTGCACCTGGATATCATCTCTACTTCATGTCCACATACCTAAACACCCGGCTAATGCCCTCTTGAGTCTTCCCTACACAGATTTAACGCATACTCAAAACTCCTTAGTCAATTACATATTTATAGCTACCAAACTCACTATAGCCTCCGCCTGGAATACTAGGTCATTGTCCATAGACCAAGTTAAAAACAAACTTGGACGTATCCTATTCTTTGAAAAATTAAGAGCCAGAGTGAAAGACAAAATGGAGAAATTTATTAAAATTTGGCACCCCCTGATAGAATATCTATACGGCCCGGACTATGAAAAATGGATTGAAATGACCTGAATGTACAGTATCTTGGTTGGACGTTCCTAAATGCTTCACTGCCTTTCAGAGGACCACTTCACGCCCCCCACCTCCTATCTCTTACCTCTCTCTCTTCTCTCCCATTATCTTTTTCTGTTCCTCCCTTTCTATGCTCTTTCTCTCTATGACTGCTATCCCTTTTGCTATATGACTAAAGCCTCTGCCGGCTTCTTTCTCCTTACTACAAACAGCCAAGCATAACCATAACTCTTCCTAAATATACCCTCCTCCCCGATGCATATACTAAGTTGTTAACTCCTAATCACACTGGTGATTAGGCCAATTGAGCTTACAAACCACTTGCCTTAGGAGATCTGACCCCACCCGGCCTATTAGGTTTTATGAGCGGGTGGCTTCTGACTCCCCTTATACTGCACACAAAAAGTTAGCTACCGTACTTCCCATACCCAAATGAGGAGACAAATGTCGGTTGCCTTTCTATAAGATTATTAACATGCAACTTCTGTTTCTATTGCAAACTACATTCCTATGTTCTTGGCTGCTCTATTTTGTTATGTATTTGCTGTTACAAACTTATAGCCTTTATCCTTAGGCATTGTTATCAGTTTCTTTTCTCACAAATTAATGCCAACTTATTTGTCATTTGTTACACTACCTCTTACAAAATCGTTGCTGTTCTATATGCTCTGTTATAAACCTAAAACTTCAATAAAAATGATTGAAACACAAAATTGTTTCGATCCTCAGTCTCCTAAAATGACTTTTTTAGGTATCCCACAGTTTTATATTAAAATCTAGTTTTTTTAAGTTTTTACTCTTTCATTGTCTCTGCTCAATTACCTCTTCATTGGAGTATGTCAGAGCACTAATTTATGAACTATTGACTCTTTTTATCTATTTCCTGCTCTCAGAAGCCATTTACTGACAGGAAAGTGTTTTATGGATGTAATTGCATAACAGTGAAGGTTATTCTATAGTATAGTCTGGCCCATCCCGACACAGTCCTGACCCAGGCTGAAGCGGTCTCTTGCATACCAGATGTTTAACATTTTCAGGCAGAGAAAGAAAAAAAAAGGGGCACAGTCTAGTTATTTGTGTGCATGGCACTATACATACACATGTCTATATCATCATGTCACCTCGGGTTGTTCTATAAAGGGCAGCTGAATAGTGGCTGCCATATTTATTTCCTTTTAAACAATACCAGTTGCCTGGCAGCCCTGCTGACTTATTTGGCAGCAGCAGTGTCTGAATAAACCAGAAAAAAGCATGCATCTAACCTTATCATATCTGACAATAATGTTAGAAACACCTGATCTGCATAAGCTTGTTCAGAGTCCATTTCTAAATGTATTACAGTATTTTCCGCCGTATAAGACGCTCCTTTTCTCCCCAAAAAATGGGGAGAAAAAGTCCCTGCGTCTTATACAGCAAAGGCAGGGAATCCCTGACTTATGGATGCCCGCCGATACGACCCGCCGTCATCGGGGATTCCCTGCCTTGTCTGTGTGGCTGCGTTCCCCCTTGCCCCCGCTTGTCTATCCCCCCTCCTGTGTCGCCGGGTCCCCCCGTGTAAGAAGCGTCAGAAACTTACCTCCTCCATCTTGCCCGCGGCAATTGAAGACATCCGACTCCTGTGTGCGGCTTCCTCTAGTGCCGGCTTGTAATGACGCGTCATCAATTACGCGTCATTACAAGCCGGCACTAGAGGAAGCTGCACAAAGGAGCCGGATGTCTTCAATCGCCGCGGGCAAGATGGAGGAGGTAAGCTTCTGCCGCTTCTCACACAGGGGGAACCCAGCGACACAGGAGGGGGTATAGACAAGCGTGAGGGACGACTCACAGTGGGACACATAGAGTGGAGGGGGGCACATAGGGCTGAAAGGCTGACACTTGAGGTAGACAGGCAGACACTTGGGGGGATGGGGACACATGGGGGTACAGCACTGACACCTGGGGGTGACAGGGGGACACCTGGGAGAGACATGGGGACTCAAGAGGGCACCATTTGGGGGAGGTCATGTACAAGACGCTTCTGAAATATGAACGCGCCAGGTTTAGTTTATATTTTTTTTCCCCTGGTTTTTGCCCTCTAAACCTAGGTGCGTTTTATATTCCGGAGAGTCTTATACGGTAGATTACGGTAGATTATAATGGTGATACAGTGTATTAGCCCCACATCAAACAATCAATGTATAATAAGTGAACAAAAGATCAAATATGAGGGTTTTAGAGTTCAGTAAAAGCAATCGTATATGAAACGTAACATTTAATTATTTCATTAATAGTCAGGTAGGACAAACCGTGTAAAAGTCCATAAGTCACGCAGTAAGAACATTGATCTTAACGTAGCCTCTACTTCAGAGGCATATTGTAGATTTAAAGGGTTTGTGACTGAAGATAGTTGAAAGCGACTCCAATATCAAACATAGAAACAAAAAAAATGTACTTAATATGCTGATAATCCAGACTCCTACACAAAACAGTGTGACAAAGTCCAGAAATATGGTTTCACTCACAAAATGCGAAATCTGATACACAGCCACATCAAGTATGTTCCCGATGGTTTTTTTTTTTTTTTTGTCCGGTCAGCCAAGTATCAATAACACACGATAGTGACTGCAGATTATAAGTGGCAAGGCTCTAATAGATTGTCAGAGTTAAAATATGGACAATTATGTCCCTATTAGAGTCAATAGACAAAGGTCAGATCCATCACCAAATCACCCAGCCGCCACTCATAGAGAGCTATAATATAAACAGGACGCAATCCCTGAAGTAGTTCACATAGACAAAGTATTCAGACTGGAAGAGTACTCTCGGGGTCCCAACAGATCTACAATAGAGAAGTGCAACTAGAAAAAAGCAAGCAATCCTTCATGAAAAAGAAACCGTGTAAAAAAAAAAAAAAAAGTTTATACATTGACAGTCACACTACAAATAAAGTATTTTCTTTTTCTGTAGTGCAGTATGAACCCCTCGAGTCACCTGTAAATAAAGAGGCTATGCAGCTTCTGTACCACTTTTTAGCCCTGCACCTGCACTTTAGATGACATAGTTATTTGGGTTGAAAAATACATACATTCATCAAGTTCACACTCCCATATCCCTGTTGATCCAGAGGAAGGCAAAAAAACCCTCAGTGCACTACAATGTTTCCTAGCCTCCAATCCCTCCATGCCTACAACACAACAAACATTTCTGCTACAATGCGCTGAATTTATCCTTCAGAATAATATCTTCACATTCAATGAACAAGTTTACCATCAGATTAGCGGAACGGCGATGGGGAGTTTGGTTGCCCCATCGTACGTTAATCTCACGATGGGTTACCTCGAACACATGAAACTCTCCCCTGGCAACCAGTTTTTCAATAATATAGTATTTTACAGATGTTACATTGATGACCTTATTTTTATTTGGAAAGGCAACATTTCTACCATCCCACATTTTATTGATTATCTTAATTCCAACCCAGCAGGGTTACAATTTACATACCACCATCACACATCGCCATAGAATACCTTGAAATTACCCTATACATCGAATCACATCAAAACAAAAACTTATTTCAAACGGGTCGATGCTAATAATTACATTCACTTCAAAAGTTTTCATCATCACCCCTGGATTATCAATACACCATACAGTCAGTTCAGGAGAATCTACAGGAATTGCACAGATCCATCACAATATGACATCCAATCCAATATCCTCACCAAAAAATTCAAGGACCGCCAATATCCTAAGACCTTGATAAAAAACGCTAAATTTAAAGCCAAACGCCCCAACCCCCCGAGTACTGATGCAAAACTAACTAACAACACAGGCCCTCCAAGGTTCATCACTCAATACAATGCCCAGCATTCGCACATTCGTGACATTCTAACCAACAGATGGGAGATCCTGATGCAGGACCCCTTCTTAAGACCGCTATTACCCAAAGCACCATCCATCACCTATAGGAGAGCTCCCAATCTCCGCAACATTCTTGCACCCAGTAAACTGCGTCCGCCCACACAGCCCCTGCCCACTCATTCAGAACCACTCAAACCAGGCTGCTTTCCATGTAACAAGACCCGCTGCACAGCCTGCCAATTCATCAACACTAGTGTATCATTCTCTTCTACCAGTACCAACTGCAATTTCCCTTTGAAAAAACGGTTTACTTGCGACTCCAAATATGTCATCTATCTCATCTCCTGTCCATGCCGGCTCCAGTATGTGGGGAGAACCACCCAATTAGTACGCAGCAGAATCGGACAACATAAAAGAAATATCATTAAACAATTTCCCCTTCACAGTGTGTCACGTCACTTCAGCACCCATCACAACAGTAATCCACTGTTATTTAATATTACACTGATTGACTCAGTGGATACAAGAAAACCGAATGCATTTGATCTCCTCAAAAAACACGAAATGTTCTGGATACAGACATTAAAGAGAATCTGTATTGTTAAAATCGCACAAAAGTAAACATACCAGTGTGTTAGGGGACATCTCCTATTCCCCTCTGTCACAATTTCGCCGCTCCCCGCCGCATTAAAAGTAGTCAAAAACAGTTTTAAAAAGTTTGTTTATAAACAAACAAAATGGCCACCAAAACAGGAAGTAGATTGATGTACAATATGTCCACACATAGAAAATACATCCATACACAAGCAGGCTGTATACAGCTTTCCTTTTGAATCTCAAAAGATCATTTGTGTGTTTACCTTCCGTCCCCTTCTTCTCTCATGCACTGAACATTACAGGCTTCCTGCAGACAGCTCTGCATGTGCCTGTGTTTGTAATTCCTCAGTATGTGTCAGCCAGCTACTTTCACAGCCTCCAGAGGAGGATTTTTATCCAGCTCTCTTCTATCACTGATAAGATAGCAGAGAAGCTGCTGGCTTATGTAAATAAAACACACACTGGAGTGTGCATAGAGGAACAGACCAGCACGGAAGTTGGCAGCCTTCCAGACACAGGCCGACAAGTCTGACAAGGGAAAGATACATTGATTTATTACAGAGACCGTGATAGTACAAAGTGCTGCAGTGAGCCAGAACAGATTAGAATAGGTTTAGGAACTTGTAGGATGGTAGAAAAAACTTTGTAATTTTTGTTACAGAGTCACTTTAAGAACCCTATCCCCGGAGGGCCTTAACGAAGTTATAGAAAAAATCCACTAACCATCCCTGTCAAACGTTTTGCTTTTATCTTGGTCGCTCTCTTTTATCCCCTAAAAAAAAAAAAATCCTTTTTATAGATCTTATTTTCTATTACTGATGTTTATTATTATCTTCATTATGACTATTATTATCATCCTTCTAATACAATGATAATTATTACAGCTGCAAACATTCATCTACGATATCAAAACCGTAGACTGAATTATACACTATATATTACCAGGCCTGGACAATTTTTGCCAATGGCCTCCTCATATTTTGGATATATTACAATTGTTTGTATGTTTTGTATGTGTTCTTCGATTTTTATGCTTATATCTTCATGTCATATTCACATTATTTTTTTATTATTAATTTTTATTATTTTTTATAATTTTTATTATATTTTTTCATATATATATATATATATATTTATTATTTTATTAATTTTTTATTAATTCCAGAAGTATAGACTATTTTATTTACCAATTGTAAAAAGTCGGGCATTGTTCATGCTTTTATCTTCATTATCTTTCAGCATGTATAATGACATTTGAAGTCTTTTCACTGTACTTGTTCTTTTGAACCACTAGATGGCAGCAAACACACCACTGTGCTCCATGTTCCCTTTCTAAACACTGCCCTGTGCATGCAGAGAAAGCATGCATGTTATGTAAGACCACATGCACACCAATCTACTTACAGCTGGCAGCAGCTGATTGGAGGACTCTCTGTCACCATGGTCACTGACTCCACCCACCCACACTGGAGCAGCTTCTGGATAGGCCAGAGCTGCCAGCATTAACACATTTAAAGCAGCAAGCGACCTCACAACAGTACAGAGGTGCTCTGCTTGCTATAACTGAATTGCTGGTAAGTCTTTATCTTTATTTTTAACCACTACACATGCCTTTTTCCCTCTTGCCAGCTACAACTTATTCCATTCCCTACCTTCTACTGAAATATACCTAAAGCGGTCAATTTGATACCAAATTAATCTGATTTACTAACTACCTTTTGCCACTGTTATCTAGTCCATTCCCCTATACACATTATGTAGTTTACACCGACCCATTCCTTGCAATCACCCCCCTACTATAACATATCACTAAACACTATTCTTGAAGTAATATTCTTATTACACTAACTAATAATCCATTTGTATCTTTTTATGGCAACATTTATAGCTATGCCTCTGTCTTTTGTTTACAGTTGTTTATCCCCTGCTTATTGCCTGAAGAAGTGGGCTGTGCCCGCGAAACGCGTTGCATCTTTGGGGTATTTTCAATAAATGTGTATATCTATATATTTACAGTCCTTGGTGTCTGCTTTAACGGAGGTGAGTCCACCACTTCCTCCCAGCAATTTTTTAAAAATTTTATGTACTTTTATCCTTCTGGCGCCTCTGTTCACCTACCAAAAAAACCCTTACTCCAGGTGGCAATACGATAAAAATCCCTGAATCAACCCACCAGAAATGACCTAGTAATTATAACCATGGATGTCTTTCAGCACAAGGAAAGAATCTAAGCCCCCTTTAAATGCAGGTATAGAATTTGCCATAACTACTTCCTGTGGTAATGCATTCCACGATTTAATTGCTCTTATTGTAAAGAACCTTTTTTTAAATAAATGGCTAAAACTTTTTTCCTCCATGCTCTGATCATGTCCCCTCGTCATTTGCATAAGCCTAGGGACAAAAAGCTCATCTTCCAATCTTTTTCTATTGCCCTCTGATGTATTTATACATGTTAATTAGATCTCCTCTAAGGCGTCTTTTCTCCAGACTTAATAAGCCCAGTTTATCTAACCTTTCCTGGAAAGTGAAACCTTCCATCCTTCTAATCAATTTTGTTGCTTGTCTCTGCAACGGCTCTAAAACTAAAATATCCTTGAATATCGGTGCCTAGAACTGAATTCCATATTCCAGATGCAGTATTATACTAGCATCCTGCATTTTTATTTCCCTTTTAATGGATCCCAAAATTTTACCTGCTTTAGCTGCAGCAGCTTGGCGTTGAATATGATAACTTGTCGACAAGTACTCCTAAGTACGTGTCGACAAGTAATCCTAAGTCTCTCTCCATATTTGATGTACCCCATCTGTATCCTGTTTGACCAAAATGCATGACTACATACATTTTTCAACATTGAATTTCATTTGCTATTTATGTGCCCATACAGCCATCCTATCCAGATCTTTCTGCAGTATGTCACCATTTTCCTGAGAGTTGATAATTCTGCACAAAACACAGCAGGTAATATTTACCGTGAGCTCTCCTAATGCTGTAAACTCCTGTTTGTCTATCCTCCACCACCACAATCATGCTTAAATTTGCAGCAAACACCCACAAGTCAACCACCCTTTTTTCTCCCTGCTTGCATGTGTATGAGTATGAAGACAAATTTCAGCTAATTATGCCATCTGAACTGAAAGTTTGTTACATGGATTTAGTGTTGTGATGTAAAGCTGCATGCACAATAATTTTCTTGATCTAAACAATCATTCCTGACCATTTCAGTCATCCTAAATGTGTCTCTCAATATTGCTGACCTTCCTGTGATGATCTGTTCAGTTTGATTAATGCTCTGACTTCTTTTGTTCCTGCAGCAACTTCAAAGGAAGTTGCTACAACTTCAAGAAGCTCATCTTTATCCCTTGGAGCAAAACTGTGATCATTTTAAAACTGCCACCCAAAGAAGATTGTTTTAAGGGCAACAAAGCTAAAATGTGTTTACTATCTAAAGTCCATGCCCACGATGTGCTGTACTACTTAGGTAGTGTCACTGAAGGGGTTTATAGACAACAGGGCAACTTTTGACAAAGGTGGAACCTTTCTAATTACCGGTAGTTCTGTACAGTGGTGTTTCTTATTTTTATACTTGAATAACGTGTTTTTCGCAATGTCATCTAGCAGCATGGTTGCATGGTAGTACTCTTTATTTTAAGTGGTTGTGTATGCCCACGATGTGCTGTACTACTTAGGTAGTGTCACTGAAGGGGTTTATAGACAACAGGGCAACTTTTGACAAAGGTGGAACCTTTCTAATTACCGGTAGTTCTGTACAGTGGTGTTTCTTATTTTTATACTTGAATAACGTGTTTTTCGCAATGTCATCTAGCAGCATGGTTGCATGGTAGTACTCTTTATTTTAAGTGGTTGTGTATGTTTTTGTAATTATGTACTTGAATAAAGAATAGTTTTGTCTTTACTTAATCTCCAAGTAATGCTTTATAGTGCTTGCTTTTTCTCTGCATGTTTGAGTACTTTCTCATTGTCCCTTAACACTTATAAATGGTGTTGTGTGGTGAACGTCTTCCTTCAAAAGTGTTTAGTTTGTACTGTGATTGGGTGATGCTCCTTCCACACTACATCTGCCACAACTGACAATATAATCGCAACGCTATGCAATTATATTTCTAATATGTTGGTGCATCAGTCATTCTCCATTGGAAGGACAAGCAGTATGCTATTAGTTTTCCAGACAATGGTAGGGAGGCATACATCCGTGTACTGTGTACTTCACATTGGACTCCCAATGTGCGATGTGACTTTTCATCACTGTTGGGTTGTGATTGGATGGCTACACAACCTACACAGTGTGAAAGTAGTCTGTGTGTCACTCTCTTTGGTAGGTTAGATGTGTTCTTAGAGCCGGTTCTCTTATGAAGCAAGGTGAAACACTTGCATAAGGGCCAGAGATTACAGGGGTGGAATGTTTGTACTGTGTGTTTACACTTACAGCATGCAGTCAGAGTAGGAGGAGAAGTGAGAGGCGAGCAAGCGAGGAGAAGAGGTCATCATTGGGGAAAAGCAGCTTGTTGTGTTGTATGGGGAGTCTGACAGTGAGTAAGGAGGGTGGAGGCAGGAGAGCAGCAGTGTTTCATTTGACTTTGAGGTGGCACTGCTGTCCTGACAGGGGAAGAATAAAGGGCAGCTGACTAGCTGAGGGTGAGCAGGTTGTTTGTCACACATTTGCAGCTAGCCAGCCAGCAAGTTTGTTATTGTGTTGAACTGCAGAATGTCCTGTCTCAAGTTGTTGCATATGCTCCTTTGCTGACTGAGAACATTGAATGAAGCAGAGTAAATTGTCGGGTGCTGTGTGACCATTCCAAATCTGGGGTGGGGTGGGGGGGGGGGGGTGCATTCTCTTAAGTCTGCCTCTAGAACCGGCCCTGTGTGTTCTTTTTGATTTGTCTTCCTAAGCAGGCATCTGCAGTGTATAGCAGCTATGTAAAGGAGCAAGTGTCCAGTTCATCAATACAATGGCCCATATGCAATTAACTTTTTTACCTGAGTTTTCTCCTAGGAGATAATATTTCATCTTCCGTTTTAAGTACATTTTTAGCACTTTGCAAAAAGGACCAAAAAGTAGGTGAAAGGGCAGCATCAAAATTATTTTTAGTACTTTCTTGATTGCTGGAGGATTTTGACAAGTTGTAAATATTCACCTTGGAGAAAACTAATGCTAGGTACACACAATTTTCTAGTAAATTTATTTGCCACATCGATTATTTCCAACATGTCCGATCTGAATTTTGATTGATTTTCATTTTTCCGATCGATTTTCATTTTTCCGATCGATTTTCGTTCATTTCTATGAACATCGATTGGAAAAACGATCGAAAAATCAATCGGAAAAACAAAAATCGATCGAAATTCATATCGCACATGTTGGAAATCGAACTGGCAGGTAATTTTGCCAGAAAATTGTATGTGGTGTACCTAGCATTAGGAGAAAGATTTAATTGCATATGGGCCAATATGTTTAAGTTTAAGACAACCTGCATGGCAACTATCTGCAGTCATGTTTATCTTTTGCAGCTTATGACCTACTAAGTCCCTGATAACAGAGTAGTGTGTGTTAACCATAAATAAAGTTTTTCAATTCCATTCTATTGAGTGCAGCCTCCCATTCTGTCGATACACGATCGTAAATATGCATAAGTCATCAATGCAGAAAGTTTTTTTTCCATTTTTCTTTCCCATCTTCACCTTCATCATAAGGCAGTTGTGCCCAACCTAAGGCCCGAAGCTGACTTTTGTGCCCCACGGAAGTGTCCTGAGGTTGAGGATTGGGGATTGTGTCATACTATGTCATAGGTTTACACAGTGTACTCGCGTTCTCCGCAGTAGTGCTGTGATAGTTAGAGAACCTCATCCATTGGTTGTTGCAGGAATCCCCCTCCAATAGGAATCAGCCTTATTTCTATTGGAGGGAGGTTCCTGCAGTAACTAATGGGCAAGAGCCTCTAACTATCACAGTGAACCTGAGAACGCTGTGTAAACCTATGACACAATCCCCGATCCTCCTCCTCAGTACGGATTCTTGCTTTGGCTGTTCTCACGTGCTCCAGCTATGCTTTCCTAGATGCTTTGCCACTGCTCCGGCCTTTGCTCCACACTGACCTTTGCCCATGCTAGGCCGCAGAAACTAATTTAGACCCCTGGCTTCTGTTGAATAGTAGGCCGCAGCTCACACAGCACTTGTGCTGGGCGGGGGTGATCACCCAGAAAGCCTCTGCACATACACCCAGGTACCCCAGAAAATGGGCATCGAATGGTGAGTACAACAATTCTTGGTTTGCCGTGACCTTCCCTTTTCCAACACCATGTTAACTGTTACTAGAAAAATGTTAAAGATTTATATTTAAATGTTGTATGTATGTGTTCCGGCCCGCAAAATTTATCTTGATATGAAGTGCGGCCCTCGGGCACAAAAAGGTTGGGCACCACCGTCATAAGGTAATCAGGAAGAAGCTGTGAGGGGCAGCAGCAATCTCTCCCTGCTAGCTCGGAGCTGAGGTAGACTAGCAAAGTAAGTTAATGAGAGATACACATGTTTTTTACTAACACACAAGGGGACGATGTGCTAAAAAGTAAATGCTTTATTACACATTGAGCTAGAAGGGAAATGGGCCAAATAGTGCAGTCAGTAATCTGCTTTGTGTTGGTTAAAGGGATACGTAAGCCAACTAAAAAAAAGTTTCACTTACCTGGGGCTTCTACTAGCCCCCTGTAGTCCTGTGCCTGCGCCGGTCCTCTATGATCCTCCATACCCCCCAGTGCCGTAGCTATGGAGCTCGGGGCTACGGTGCGAGTTTTACATTGGGCCCCCTAGCATTCTATACGTAACAATTGATACGCCGCAACAAAACCTGCCAAGGTCATGTACAGTGTCAGAGGTGTCAGAAGGGGATGGGGAACAGCTTGTTAATGATTACTACCATTCAAAGCATCTATAGAAGTGATCATTACCAACACAGGACCAATAACAAGCTTATACTTTGGTTTAGGAAGGGCCCCATGGGGCCCCGATGCGGTCGCTACCTCTGCAACCCCCTATTGCTACGCCCCTAATACCCCCTGCCGCGAGTTAGTTTTGGTTTTGCTGACTGGGAGTCGGCAGGCTACTGCGCCTGCGCGGCTCCGGCCACGCGTATCCTTGCTTGTGTTCCCGCCCGCAATAGCGTTCTGCGCAGGTGCAGGATGCTATTGTCTGGCGCAGGGACAGGACAGCTGCAGGGGGCTGGTAGAAGCCCCAGGTTAGTGAAACTTTTTTTTTTTCAGTTGGCTTAAGTATCCCTTTTAAGTACTTCCCACTCTTCTGGCAGAAAGGAGCTACAGAATTCAGACTGTCAGACCCTTTCAATATAAAACTTTATGCATTATCATTCATGCAAATTTAATAAAATATACATTCAAAAATTGGCTACACCAGGGTTTAAAAAGTTTAAAAATTAGAGACAGACATTTTTGCACGGTTTCTTTTAGTTGTCATTTGGAGATGATGCAGAATGCCTTAATACACATCACACCCAAAAGGACTGCAATCACTGTTTTGAATGTAACAAACAAGTGTATGTCTGTATACAGTATATTGACCAGTAAATATTAAAATGAGCATTTTGGTTTACTGCTACTGTATTAGCATATCTTTTTCTAAAAAGTGTGTGTTTCTCCTTTTAGAATTTGAACAAGACTTTAGAAGATTGAATTAGAACTTGGTGAGTGGAATAGTTTTCACGAAGACCCTGATCCTTAAACTTACGGAACTGTGTGAATGTGTTTTGTACACTTTGAAAACGTTTTTGTTTGTTTTTATTGTCGCTGATTCAAAAATGTCCTGTTAGTATCCTGATAATATACCATTTTTATGTACTGTATTTACATTTTAACAACATGAACATACATGCATACATGCACCATTATAATCTAGGTTTTAATTGTTGAAGTTCGATCATTAGTTGATGTGATGGTTTTATTGAATGATTTGCTCCAATGTAAAATTGCATCTCAGTGTGTGGTCAACATTATATTATTTGCAAGAGCTTTTTTGCTCTCTGTTTTTCTTACGGCTGAAAATTAGTTTCTGGGAAATAGGTTTGCCGTAACAGTGAAGAAATGGGACCTGTCCTCTTCTTTAAGAATATACATTTTATATGGAAAAAGTCAAATGCAATTGTAATATTTCATACAGCTATGTGTACATGTCATATTTTTTTTTTTTTTACAGAAAATTATTACCTCTCAGATGACATCTCTGAATGTGAATATTCTATATAAAATGGTGTAAAGATGTAACACTTGTACTTTCTGCTTTGTTGTACCCTTAATGGAATTTATTTAAGTGCTCTCTATGGAAACAGTTGGAAAGGCAGGTGATGGAAAGTGCCTGTTTTCAATACAGTATATCCATTTTACGGTGTGATAGATTCAACGAAGTTACAAGGCCAAAAGTTGTGGTTTCTAAGTTTCTTTCGTCTTTTATTATATTCATAAATATGTTTGTACTATTTGTAAAGCATAATTATATACATATGTTATGCATGTTCTGTTAGCAGTGCGTTAAACCGTTGGATTTGCTGTGAATATAAATATTTTGTGTTTTTGAACCATAGTTCACCGTTCCTTAGACTCCATTAACCACCCTGGCGTTCTGATTAAATCGCCAGGGTGGCTGCGGGAGGGTTTTTTTTAAATAAAAAAAAAACTATTTCATGCAGCTAACTGAAAGTTGGCTGCATGAAAGCCCACTAGAGGGCGCTCCGGAGGCGTTCTTCCGATCGCCTCCGGCGGCCAGAAGTAACACGGAAGGCCGCAATAAGCGGCCTTCCGTGTTTCGCTTACCTCGTCGCCATGGCGACGAGCGGAGTGACGTCATGGACGTCAGCCGCCTCCGATCCAGCCCTTAGCGCTGGCCGGAACTGTTTGTTCCGGCTACGCTGGGCTCGGGCGGCTGGGGGGACCCTCTTTCGCCGCTGCACGCGGCGGATCGCCGCGCTGCAGCAGCGATCAGGCAGCACACGCGGCTGGCAAAGTGCCGGCTGCGTGTGCTGCTTTTTATTTGGTGAAAATCGGCCCAGCAGGGCCTGAGCGGCAGCCTCTGGCGGTGTTGGACGAGCTGAGCTCGTCCAGACCGCTCAGCTGGTTAAACCCTTTGCCTGTCCATTACTTTTTTTTTTTTTAGATTAAAATTCCACTTTTTCTAGAGAAAAACAATTCCTTCAGTTCAGACCTATACATTGCAAGAATTAATAATTTATAGGTATCTCAATGCAACCAATAGAACACGTAATTGGCCCATATGAAGTTATCTTTTTCTCCTGAGTATTTTTAAACTTGTCAGTAAAATGCCTTTCAAACCAGCAGCAAGCAAGAAAATACTCAAAATAATTTTAATAGTACTTTTTCACCTATTTGAATTTGAATTTCATTGATGCATACATTGGAGCATACAGCCCAAAGATGTATGCTTGCACCGCAACCATTAGCACATGCGTTGTCCAGTAACATACAGCATACTGCATGTTAGTATCCTTGCACCACACTGCTAACATGCCAGTGTGTTAAGGTTCTGAAGTTTGCAGATGATACAACAGTAGTTGGACTCATATAAAATTGGGATGAATCTGCATACAGGCATATGTAGTGGGGCAGCTTTCCTGCTGGTGCAGCAGCAACAATTTGGAACTAAATGCTCTTAAAACCATGGAGATGACAATAGACTTTAGAAAATCTCTCCCCCCCCCCCAGCACCGCCCCCTAACCATAAATGGATCTACAATAACTAAAGTCATTCAAGTTCCTTGGGTCCACAATCTTCAACAACCTAAATGAGACAACAATACTGTCACTATCATCAAAAAAGTTTACATATGTAGATATAGTGAATATAGAGTGGCACTCCCTATCATGCAAAAAAATGCGTGGTAAAAGGCAGGCAAATAAACGTTTCTCTCACCCTTCCTCCGGTATCCCTCAGATGTTTTGCGGGCTCAGACGTGTGCACATCGGATCAATAACTATCATCAAAAAAGCCCAACAGAGAATGTACCACCTATGGCAGCTGAACAGGTTTGGCCTACCACAAAAATGAATGGTGCAGTTCTACACTGTGATCAGTCATGACATCATCTGTGACTGTATAATTCAGCTCCTGCTCAGTATTAGAAAAGGGGAGGCTGCAGCGCATCATCCGAACAGCGGAAAGGATAATTCGCTGTAGCTTACCTTCCCTGCAGGATCTTTATGCTAACAGGTGTAGAAAGAGAGCAACCAAGATTGCCTCCGACCCCTCTCACCCAGCTCACTCTGCTCACTCCATCTTCCAGCTCATGCCTTCAGGAGTAAGATTCCAGTCAATTCCAGCTAAAACTTATAGAAACAGGAACAGCTTTTTCCCTCAGGCGGTAGCCATGCTTAGTGCAGAACCACGCTAGATCTTCTAGCATTCAGCACAGAACTGAAAATAAACCCTTTGACTTGTAACATATACTGCATACTGTCTGTCCTTGTATTGTTTTGTTTGTGTCTGTTAAAGTGAACCTCCAGACTAAAAATCGACTCAGCAGCACTGAAAAGGCCTGGTGTTTCTTTAACAGTTTCACAGCATCAGAACTTTGTTTCTCTTATACAAGCCTCATTTTTAGCTGCACAAAAGAAAACTGCCCGGGCATTTTCCCCCTGATGCTGAGCAAAGCATGATGGGATTTCTGATGTTGTTGTTCTCAGTCTGCTGTTTTGGTGCATTTTTTTTTTTTTTACATTTTTAATTTGACATTTGAAGCCTAGGGTGTGCAGCTGGGAGGGGTGATCAGGACACAGGACAGTTGGAACTGTGTCTCCTGCTTCCTGTCACCTCCTTTCAACCAAAAAGATGGCTGCCCCCATGACAAAGATAGCAGCCCCCATGAATCACAAACATTTGCCTGTTATTTTAAAACAGGGAGGGTAAGAGATTATATTACCTATCTATTCTAATTAACATAACTATTGTAACTTAATGGCAGTATGTTTGTTTAGGCTGAAGTTCCCCTTTAAGCAACTGCCAAGTCAAATTCCTTGCAAGTGCAAACTTATTTGGACAAATAAATTGATTTTGTTTCTGAAAACACTAATGCAATATAATTATGGTTCGTTTCATTGCACTGCAATATTGATGCAGTGTGAAAGGACCCTTCCAAATTATTCACAATCCATTTGTAAAGCACATCAAATTGTGATATAGTAAAATCCACTTAAAGTAAACTTCAAAGGACCTGTCCAAGTGGTTTACTCTATCACAATGAATTGTGCATTTATACAGAGCTGGGACCAAAGAACTGAGTTTACTATAGTCAATATATAAGTGCTTACTATAATGAGATTCCACCATATAGGAGTTTGCTTACAGGTTACACATGATCACATGGTTAAGATGTACATCCAGGGCCAGTTCCTGACTTTTTGCTGCCTGAGGCAAACGTGTGAGGATGTGCACCCCTTAATCTGGAATTATCGCACGGCACCCGACAATTTACTCTGCTTCATTTAATGTTCTCACATGACATGCTGCTCATCCACTCCATTCCTCCTCCGTCAGAACAGCAGTTTCACCTCCTCCCTTTTGCTGTGCAAGTCAAATGAAACACTGCTGCTCTCCTGCCTCCCCCCTCCTCACTCCCTGCCAGACTCCTCACACAGCAGAACAAGCTGCTTTTCCCCAATGATGACCCTTCACCTCACAATCCTCTTGCTTATTCTCATACGCTGACTGCATGCTGTTAGTGTAAATGCAGTACAAACATGCTGCCCCTGTAATCTCTGCATCTGATGCAAATGTTTCACCTTGCTTCAGGAGCGAACTGGCCCTGTGTGCATCTATGATTAACAGGCTGCAGTCAATGGATCATGTGTCACCAGTTGTTAATGCATTCATGTGGAAGAGGTATGAATATGCTCATTTCAAAAGCCCCTGCTATCTGTAAGTATAAAACTTATAGGTTCAGCATGGAATATTAGATGAGGTAAATTGAGATACGTAGCCAATATGTTACAATTCCAACTGTAATTACAAATAGCCATTTTCCCAACTCCCTATAAATAGCCAAAGCAGGAAACAGCAAGCAGGAGCCCCTTTTGGAAAAACCGCCGCCGTTGTAGGCACCTACAATAAAAATATGGGTGCACAGTGAAAGGAAATTAAGGCATACAGTGGTGGCCCCTAGCAGGCGCACCAGGGCGCCGAATTTTAACTTATTTGCTGCAAGTCGTGGCTTTTAGAAAAGCCGCTATATGAGGCTATGGAGGTAAATCTTGGCAACCAATTAGCGGAAAGAGGGGGCACTTTCGGCAGACAGGCTTACTGAAAACAAAATTGGCTTGCGGATAACAAAATTGTGGCATTGCATAGCGGAAGCTCCGCGTCCGCTATGCAATGCCACAATTTTGTTACTAGCAAGCCAATTTTGTTTTCCACAAGCCTGTCTGCCGAAATTGCCCCCTCTTGCAGCTAATTGAGTGCCTCTGAGGTTCAGCGCCGAAGTGTACCTTAATAGCTGCATATCGTGGCTTTGTGGAAGAGGGGGGTTAGCTTTAGGATAGGGGTTTAAGGTTAGGCACCACCAGAGGGGTCTTAGGGTTAGGCACCACCAGGAAAGGGTTCTGTGTGAGAGTGGGGTTAGGTTTAGTAAAATATTGGTAAATATTACCAATATTTTACTATCAAAATCCAGTAGTAGAATATTGCTAACTTTAGTGATATTTTACTAGCGGCAGTCCCCTATGCCGTTTTTCCAGGTGCCTTTTTTCATGTATGCATAAGTACAGTATATTCTGGTGTATAAGACTACTTTGTAACCCTTGACAATCATCTGAAAAGTCAGGGGTCGTCTTATACACCGGGTGTCATTGATGCCGGGTGATATGCCCTATCCTGTTACCAACTCTCAGATGTCGCTGCTGAGGACTGTAGTGCAGCAGTGCAGGCGTACATGTGTGAGATCTGAGAGGCAGAGAAGGAGGTAAATAAGATACAAGGGTGGGTACAGCACGATCTATTCTTCCATACCGCTCTGATAAACAGGTAGACAAGGAGAGCTGACCAATCCACTTAGGGAGAGGGAGAGTTGACCAATCTAACCAGTCAATCGCCTATATACTGTTATATACTGGGTACCACATACAGTACAGCACCAGTATCTGTTCATACATAGCACCAGTATATGATGTTTTTTTTTAATTTTTTATTTGGTGTGCGTTGGAAGAGGGGTAGTCTTATATGGCGAGCATATCCCAAACTCTACATTTTAACTGGAAAAGTGGGTGGGGGTGTCGTCTTATATGCCCAGTCGTCTTATATGCCGGAATATACCGTATTAGCACCACAACTGACTGTTACACCCCTCCTCCCCCTATAGGCCTTATTGTAGCTATCTTGTGAGTGTGTTCTTTTTGCAACTGTTTCCTTCTGTCACTCTGTTCCAGCTCTCTATCATTTAGTCTATTCTGTTATGTGTTATGGTACTTCTTTGACCAGTTCACATCCCTACTTATTTGTTTATCAATAAACAGGGTTGTTGTTTTTTCGCTGACCAGTTTATGTTGAAGTTAATATAATAATTGATAAATAAAAGAGTTAATTTAAAAAATGTATAGCTAGAACCAAAGAAAAGAAGTTCCATAGTAAAAAGTTTCAAATTTGATATATACTTAATCCCAGGCTCAGATAGAAAGTCCTTGTAATCTCTCTCTACAGAACTAGCAGAGGAGTAATGTTCTGTGTTATCCCTCGGTTACTGCAGGAAGTTTTAAATTGGGATGATACAATTTATTTACTAGCTTTAAATATTCCAAGAGTAACCTTTTTGTCTCTACATTCTTGGGGACTGAGGAAAATATTAGAAAGCACAACGTGCATACATTTGAACCTCTAAAGGATGCACATAGACTCTCCTGCCAAGATAAATAACTGTCACCAAGATGTATCAGTTACCATTGGATTTCAAAAGGGTGCATTCATAGTTGTTCAATAATCACTAGAAAGCTGCAGAGCCATTCACTACAAATAGACTGGAGCTCCTGTGAATTTGTCACACACCCAGGAACATGTGACCTGGCCTGGGAGGTTTGCAAATCTAGAACCCAGCCAACAAATAGAGCAGATATAATAATAACTTCAGGCTGGAAGAGAAGAATGTCAGTTAATCTCAGAACAAAATTATACAAGCACAGCAAACTAAAGCTTGAATGCCAGTACTCTCCCAGGCCTGTAATTCTGTTCTAGCAAAATACATAAAACGGATTCGACTTTGCCGTGATATGGAGAAATTCTTCAAAAGGCTTATGCTAGGTACACACCATATGTTTTTTTGGCAGATAGATGTTTTGATAGATACATTTCGTCATGTCCGATATTATTTCCGATCGTTTTTCTGGTCAATTTCTCATAGAAGTGAATTAAATTGATAAGAAAAGATAAGAGAATCGAGTGGAAAATCAAGAGGAGAATTGATCGGACTGAAAATCAACCGAAAAAATGCATCGTGTGTACCTAGCATATGCCTCAAAGAATATATCCATGGTAAGGGGGCATATATAAATGTTCTGTATGAAGAGATTTATGCACAAACTTAAGCACTGGCGTAACAATAGGGGAAGCAGCCCCTTCCCCCCTGGGGCCCGCTCATGGCCGTTTCGGGGGGGCAGGAGGGGTCGCAGCATGAGGGGAGAGCTTTGCACATCAGCGGGGGGGGGGGGATGATCCCCTCTCCTCTGGCTCTCCCCTCTGCACTCCCCCTCCTCCATCTATCTAAGCGACGGCGGCGGCAGCAGCAGCTATAATTACCTCAATCCACCACGGAGGCCTCCGATCTGCAAGGCCTTCTCCGAGAAGCCGTTGCAGATCGGAGACCTCTTGTGGTGAATGGAGGTAATTATAGCTGCTGCCGCCGGCGCTGCTGCCACTTAGATGCAGGAGGGGGAGCACAGAGGGGAGAGCCTTAGTTGAGGGGGGGGCGTCCCCCCTCCCCGCTGATATGCAAAGTTCTCCCCTCATGCTGCGACCCCTCCTGCTCCCCCAAAACGGCCATGAGCGGGCTCGGGGGGAAGGCCCGCTCAAATTCTTGCAGGGGGGACCGGGGACTTCTAGCTACGCCCCTTAACTTAAGCATTGAATAATTTCAGAAACGTGATAAGGGAACTTGTTTATTAGGACATACCAGGGACAATTTTAGAAGGTAACATGAAAGTCTGAGAGTGTATAATAGAGTTGGCGGGGGATACACAGAGCGCAGTTCCTTTGACATAAAATATAGTCATCCCCACTCACTAAGTCATTACTCCCCAAAGTGTCCTAAATGTGGGCAGACACAGGCCTCTCTGTCTATTGCTGCATATGGGATTAACCATGTTTTTTGAAATTAAGGAACCAAATATTGGAAAAATGGAAACCATTTAGAAGATTAAGAGTAAAGGTGATAGAAAGATGCATCTCTTATACTTATAAACTGTTTATATATGCCAAAATGAGAAGTATCTAAACTGACAAATACAGCAGTCCTGGCAGTATTTGTAGCAGGTTGATATATCCTGCATGCCCTTTTGTGCTTATTCTGAAGGTAGATTTGATATAAATATGTATGACTGTGAGAGAAAGAAAATGTTCTAGTAAGTAAAAATAGAAAGAAAACAAAACAGAAACCCATCTATTGAAAGATAATTTTCTTGCATGAACATGATGCCTGGGAGTCCCAAATAGTATGGCTTATTATCAAGCTTTGCCATTTTTTAACTGTTTAAAGAGTCTGGATACCCTGTGAAATTCCAGATGCAACAATAGTCCATCTGGATACAATGATCTGGCTTCCCTCAGAATGCCACCCATCATCCTTGAACCCACTGTTCTGTCACCTGCTAAATGTGTGGGATTTGCTTAAATATTCTAAGAAGTTCATTTCATTGCCCCCCCCCCCCCCCCCCCACTGAAACTTACTCAAACTTCCTATATCCTCTGGTTTCTTTTCTTGCAATTCTACCCTTTTTTCTCCATTTTTCAAATGTCAACGTTCTTCATTGATTTTTCTATTGCCTACCATTCTTTAGTTGCGGACAAAAAAAGGTTGACCTCTTAGGAGCCAACAAGGAGAGAAGAACTTGTCCTTCTTCAGCACAACAAATGAGAGAAGGCCTAAGGATATATAAAACAAAGTTAAAAACACTAAAATAGCAAAAGAAGGAGGTGGCTTACCTCAATAACGACAGTCAGATATGTCAAAAATATTTATTAAGCAACGGCCTTTCACGCGTTTTAGCCCTCTTCCTCAGGCCAGTACAGTACCAAAGGGAAAATTAGCCAGGGTATTGAGCGCCTTCCTCAAAGGCCTCAACTGGAATACTCTAGGACAGTGTTTCTCAACATTTTATTGGTATGTACACCTTTTAAAACCTGTACTCACGAAGTACCCCCTACAGCATGGTAAACATTATCACACGTACCCCTTGACAAATATATATTTAATCGTAGTACATTATAATTGGTTCTAAACCATTTCCAGGCATTTACTATTGCTTTTAATTAGCTAAAATACTAATTTGGTGCTGTTTAAATAAGATTTATTATTTTCTAAAACTCTAAATTTGTTATATTTGGTTAAGTATATCAAGCCCGAGTACCCCCAAGAACCCTTAGAAGTACCCCCTGGGGTACGCGTACCACACGTTGAGAACCTATGCTCTAGGAAACAGGAATATGCAGAGCACAAGAAAAAAACTGAGAATATGAATATTTTTAAATTGTAATCCCACAGACATTTTCACAGATGAGGTCACATCTTTCCTTGTTGCGTTGCAGAACATTTGTGCTTGGGAAGACTGAACTTTCCCTTTTTACGATTATGTGTACACTGCTTTCCATTATTTTTTGTTGTTATGAAAACGCACGGTGGCGTAGTGGTTAGCGCTCTCGCCTTGCAGCGCTGGGTCCCTGGTTCGAATCCCAGCCAGGGCACTATCTGCAAAGAGTTTGTATGTTCTCTCCGTGTCTGCGTGGGTTTCCTCCGGGCACTCCGGTTTCCTCCCACATTCCAAAAACATACGGATAAGTTAATTGGCTCCCCCTAAAAATTGGCCCTAGACTACAGTACTTACACTACATAATATAGACATATGGCAATGGTAGGGATTAGATTGTGAGCTCCTTTGAGGGACAGTTAGTGACAAGACAATAAATATATGTATATATATACTCTGTACAGCGCTGCGTAATATGTTGGCGCTATATAAATACTAAATAATAATAAAAATTGTAAAAAAGAAATTAGGCTGGCAAAGATCGAAGCTGAAAATCAAATCGCTAGGGATATCAAATCTAACCCAAAAAAGTTTTACAAGTACATCAACTCTAAAAAAAGAAAGGTTGACTGTATAGGACTCCTAAAGGATGAGGGTGGGAACTCAATGGTGGATGACCAAGGTAAGGCAGAGTTATTAAATGCTTTCTTTGCTTCTGTCTTTACAAAGGAAACAGCACTGTTGCAAATTACAGAGGCGGAAGAGTCTCAATCTTCTAACTGTAATATTAAATACTTAACGCAGGAAGAAGTAAAGGCAAGACTAAATAAATTAAAAATAGACAAGGCACCTGGCCCGGATGGCATGCATCCTCGGGTCCTAAGGGAATTAAGTTCAGTTATAGATAAACCCCTTTATCTTATCTTTTGTGACTCTCTTGCAACTGGCAGAGTCCCAGTGGATTGGCGTACAGCCCACGTTTTCCCATTATTTAAGAAGGGCAAAAAATCAGATCCAGGAAATTATAGACCTGTAAGCTTAACATCAGTTGTATGCAAACTATTTGAGGGGTTACTAAGAGATACTATACATGACTTCATAGTAGAAAATAATCTTATTTCTCAGCATCAACATGGGTTTACTAAAGACAGGTCCTGTTTGACTAACATGCTCAGCTTTTATGAGGTAGTGAATGCTAATATGGATATTGGGAATGCTGTAGATGTGATATACTTAGACTTTGCTAAGGCATTCGACACTGTTCCCCACAAAAGTCTGGTGCAAAAGATGAGGATGCAAGGACTGGGGAAGAGTCTGTGTGCTTGGATAGGGAACTGGCTAATGGACAGAAAACAAAGAGTTGTGGTCAATGGATCATACTCAAAATGGGAGACTGTTAGCAGTGGGGTCCCACAGGGGTCTGTACTGGGTCCAGTGCTCTTCAATTTATTTATTAATGACCTAGTGTATACAGTAGTGAGCAATGTTGCTATTTTTGCAGATGATACAAAATTGTGCAGAATCATCAACTCTAAGGAAGATAGTGTTATATTGCAACAGGATCTGGATAGGATGGCTATATGGGCACATACATGGCAGATGAAATTCAATGTTGACAAATGTAAAGTCATGCATTTTGGTCGTACCAATGGTCTAACACCATACAAAATAAATGGGATACAGTTGGGGACATCAAACTTGGAGAAGGACTTAGGAGTACTCATCGACAACAAGTTAAATAATCGTACTCAATGCCAAGCCGCTGCAGCTAAAGCTAACAAAATTTTGGGATGCATTAAAAGGGAAATAAAAACTCGAGATGCTAGCATAATATTGCCCCTGTTTAACTCTCTAGTAAGGCCACATCTGGAATATGGAATTCAGTTCTGGGCACCACATTACAAAAAAGATATTGCAGTTTTAGAGCAGGTGCAGAGACGAGCAACAAAATTGATACGTGGGATGGAAGGTCTCACTTACCAAGAAAGGTTAGATAAACTGGGTTTATTTAGTCTAGAGAAAAGACGCCTTAGAGGAGATCTAATTAACATGTATAAATACATCAGAGGGCAATATAATAGCTTGGCGGATGAGCTTTTTGTCCCTAGGCCTTCTCAAAGGACTAGAGGACATGATCTGCGCATGGAGGAAAAACGTTTTAGCCATTTATTTAGGAAAGGGTTCTTTACAGTAAGAGTGATTAAGATGTGGAATGCATTGCCACAGGAAGTCGTTATGGCAAACTCTATACCTGCATTTAAAGGGGGCTTAGATGCTTTCCTTGCGTTGAATGACATCCATGGCTACAATTACTAGGTAATGCCAATGATGTTAATCCAGGGATTTTATCTGATTGCCATCTGGAGTCGGGAAGGAATGTTTACCTTGTAAGGGTTTTTTCGCCTTCCTCTGGATCAACAGGGATATGTGAGGGAGCAGGCTGGAGTGTACTTTGTACTGGTTGAACTCGATGGACGTATGTCTTTTTTCAACCAAAGTAACTATGTAACTATAATAAAAATAATAAATAATAATAATAAATAAAAATGATAATGATCATATTTTTTGACACAGAAAACAAGTTTCAATGCCATCATTTCAAAACCCTTTTTGGTATTGTTTCTAAAAAACAAAATACAAGGTAAATTAGGCTATGATAAATAAAAATGTAGGTACATTTCTTTTTACAACTACATAAAAGAAGAAATAGAAATTAAACACTGGAGGGGGAGCAAGGTAGGTAAAATGTTTTTACTTGAAGCAAGAGTGGGTAGGACACAAATGTTGTAAAAGACGTAAGAAAAGGAAATAGCATTTAACATGGAGCATAAGTAGTGTACATTGTACAACAGCTGTGCACAGACCTGTTATTTTTTAAACACAACTTGTACAGAAGTTTTTTGTTTTTTCAGTTTTTTTTTCCAATAAGTTAATTGCAAAGGAAGTAGGAGACAGGATTCTCCTCCCACCACTTGTAATTGCTATGCAAGGTGGTGTTGTTTACGGGCCACCCCACACTCACTGGCTTTACCTTTTTTTCAATGCCCGATAGCATTGGAAATACGGAGTTACTGAGTCGAATGGTGGTGGTGGTGGGTCTGTTTTTTTCACCCAGCCTCACTTGTGTCAAACTGCATATGTGGATGCAGTGCTATCAGATATGCAGATTGCAATGCAGGCCTACCATATATTAATTTCATAGTTCTTGCATAGAACTGCCCACCTGGTACTGCAATCTGTGCTGATGAATAGGGAAATGTGCTGCACAGATAGTGTTTCTCTATTCATTGCAGCCAGGTAAGACCCCTAATGTGCTGAAGACTGCAAGAGTTTTTGCTTCTTGCACATTGTGTATGCTCACTGACTTGATAGGATATAATTGCATCTTTCCTTGCCAGCATTGCAACTTGCAATCCTTCAGCTTAGTAAATCACCCTCTACATTCCGGCGGCATACAGTTAGAGCATTTTGATAGTTAATACAATGTATGTTGCACAGTGAAAAACTGATTGATATGATAGGGTTATGTTTAAATGAAACATTGCCCTTCACTCATGTATGTACACAACAGATCATTCAGAATTAAGTTCATAAATTTGAAGGATTCCTTTTATTAAAACTGCATAAACCACATTGGAGACCTAGTGGAATGAAGTATCTGGGGATTCAGCTCTCTCCAGACCATGACAGACTTTATGATCTTAATTATAAATTGCTCTTACGAAATATGCATACCCTCCTGGAGTCTTGAAAGGATTATAAAAGTTCATTAGTGGGACGTATTAACGCTTAAAGATGAGTATCCTACCTAAAATACCGTACCTTTAGGGCACTTCTTATTGATATTCACCGAAAGGACATTGCAATACCACATATTGAAATTTATCTGGCAAGATAAATGCCCCAGAATCACACTTCAGATACCTCTCCAGATCTATCCAGTGTGGCTCCGGCCTTCCAAATCTCTTAGGGCCTGAGCCCACTAACACAGTTGTGCACAGTTGTGTCCACTTTTAAGCAACAAATCAATGTTACAGATGCTGAAAGTCGGACACAACTGCGCATAACTGCGTCAGTGGGCTCAGGCCCTTAGCGTACTATAAAGCCCCAAAACTTACCAGACCTAGATGGGTGGATCTAGAGGACTGTTTTGTTAACCCCCACAGAATTCAGGATGTTCTTTGGCTCCTGAGGAATCACCCTGTGCCACTATCCATACAGCGATCCTCCTATACTTCTTATCCCTGAACAGCTGGAGAAAGTGGGGAGGAAACACTGACTCACCTTCATCCTATTCTCCCTTAGAACCTATATTTAATAAGCCTGCCATCCCCTACACTAGTGAATTAGTGGGTTGGAACTCTTTGAGATTCTCTGGTATATCAACTGTAAAGGATGTTTGCAGACCTGAAAATATGTGGATTGATTTCCAAACCAACCAGGTTTAGCCTCTCTCACATAACTTTCTAATGTTCTTTGCAATTACATCAATATGTTTTGGATGTTATCTGTAGTGCTGCCTCATGGAACATATTCCCCACTGATTGCATATTTACCTTGGATGTAGATGGTCCATGTCTTGTAGATTGTTCTCCATGATTTGGTACGATAGTATTGCAGACAATATGTCACCTATGGAGAAATGGGTAGCAATATTCAACCCTACATCCTCTATTTAATGGGACAAGTTGTTCACGTCCAAGTCTAAAACCCTCAAACAATATTCTTATTAAAGAAAAAAGTGACAAAATCTTCTATGAATGGTACATAACCCCCCCCCCCCCCCTAACTACAGTAAGTTTTCTAGTTCAACCCAGATGAAATGCTTTCACTGTACAGACATGAACCTGGGTGCAGCATACTACTGGTGGCACTGCTCTACAATTCAAGCTACAGTGGCTTGCGAAAGTATTCGGCCCCCTAAAAGTTTTCCACATTTTGTCACATTACTGCCACAAATATGCATCAATTTTATTGGAATTCACCCTGAAAGACCAATACAAAGTGGTGTACACGTGAGAAGTGGATCGAAAATCATACATGATTCCAAACATTTTTTACAAATAAATAACTGCAAAGTGGGGTGTGCGTAATTATTCGGCCCCCTGAGTCAATACTTTGTAGAACCACCTTTTGCTGCAATTACAGCTGCCAGTCTTTTAGGGTATGTCTCTACCAGCTTTGCACATCTAGAGAATGAAATCCTTGCACATTCTTCTTTGCAAAACAGCTCCAGCTCAGTCAGATTAGATGGACAGTGTTTGTGAACAGCAGTTTTCAGATCTTGCCACAGATTCTCGATTGGATTTAGATCTGGACTTTGACTGGGCCATTCTAACACATAGATATGTTTTGTTTTAAACCATTCCATTGTTGCCCTGTTTTTATGTTTAGGGTCATTGTCCTGCTGGAAGGTGAACCTTCGCCCCAGTCTCAAGTCTTTTGCAGTCGCTAAGAGGTTTTCTTCCAAGTTTGCCCTGTATTTGGCTCCATCCATCTTCCCATCAACTCTGACCAGCTTCCCTGTCCCTGCTGAAGAGATGCACCCCCCGAGCATGATGCTGCCACCACCATATTTGACAGTGGGGATGGTGTGTTCAGAGTGATGTGCAGTGTTCGTTTTCCCCCCCACATAGCGTTTTGCATTTTGGCCAAAAAGTTCCATTTTGGTCTCATCTGACCAGAGCACCTTCTTCCACATGTTTGCTGTGTCCCCCACATGGCTTGTGGCAAACTGCAAACGGGACTTCTTATGCTTTCTGTTAACAATGCCTTTCTTCTTGCCACTCTTCCATAAAGGCCAACTTTGTACAGTGCATGACTAATAGTTGTCCTATGGACAGAGTCTCCCACCTGAGCTGTAGATCTCTGCAGCTCGTCCAGAGTCACCATGGGCCTCTTGACTGCATTTCTGATCAGCGCTCTCCTTGTTCGGCCTGTGAGTTTAGGTGGACGGCCATGTCTTGGTAGGTGTACAGTTGTGCCATACTCCTTCCATTTCTGAATGATCGCTTGAACAGTGCTCCTTGGGATGTTCAAGGCTTTGGAAATCTTTTTGCAGCCTAAGCCTGCTTTCAATTTCTCAATAACTTGATCCCTGACCTGTCTGGTGTGTTCTTTGGACTTCACAGGGTTGTTGCTCCCAATATTCTCTTAGACAACCTCTGAGGCCCTCACAGAGCAGAGGCAAAACTGCAAACGGGACTTCTTATGCTTTCTGTTAACAATGCCTTTCTTCTTGCCTTTCTTCTTGCCACTCTTCCATAAAGGCCAACTTTGTACAGTGCATGACTAATAGTTGTCCTATGGACAGAGTCTCCCACCTGAGCTGTAGATCTCTGCAGCTTGTCCAGAGTCACCATGGGCCTCTTGACTGCATTTCTGATCAGCGCTCTCCTTGTTCGGCCTGTGAGTTTAGGTGGACGGCCATGTCTTGGTAGGTGTACAGTTGTGCCATACTCCTTCCATTTCTGAATGATCGCTTGAACAGTGCTCCTTGGGATGTTCAAGGCTTTGGAAATCTTTTTGCAGCCTAAGCCTGCTTTCAATTTCTCAATAACTTGATCCCTGACCTGTCTGGTGTGTTCTTTGGACTTCACGGGGTTGTTGCTCCCAATATTCTCTTAGACAACCTCTGAGGCCCTCACAGAGCAGCTGTATTTGTACTGACATTAGATTACACACAGGTGCACTCTATTTAGTCATTAGCACTCATCAGGCAATGTCTATAGGCAACTGACTGCACTCAGATCAAAGGGGGCCGAATAATTATGCACACCCCACTTTGCAGTTATTGATTTGTTTGGAATCATGTATGATTTTCGTTCCACTTCTCATGTGTACACCACTTTGTATTGGTCTTTCACGTGGAATTCCAATAAAATTGATTCATGTTTGTGGCAGTAATATGACAAAATGTGGAAAACTTCAAGGGGGCCGAATACTTTTGCAATCCACTGTATATGGTCTAACTGTTTTAAAGAGATTTCTGCTACATTCAAAATGCAGGTAGACCTTGACCCTTTTGTAGCACTCTTTTGCTATAAAATTCCTCGCCTACCTAAAAACCAGAATGTGCTGAATGCCCTACTTTATGCAGAGACTAGATGCATAATTGCTAAATATTGGAAGGGTCCTATGCCTCCACATAGAGAACTGTTAGGATGTGGTGGATATATCATCAGGAACAGATCTATTACTCCCTAAAATCCTACCTGGCCAAATGTAAACATCTATGTATGGAATGGATTGTCAGATTCCCTTTGAGACACCCTCCCCCCCCCCCCCCCCCCACACCCCTTCACTTAGTTTTCTTGTTACAATTACTATTGGAGCATCAGCTTCTTGCCTCAATACTGGGATGCATTTCTTTATTGTTGATCCATTGAAGAGTTGGTAATGTATATATTATACCATACCGTTTTATCTTGCTGTATCTCACTGAACACATTTTTCTGCATACTGATTATAATCGAAAATCTTCATGTACGTTGTTTGCAAAATGTTTGCAACTTTTATGCCAAGACAAAAATGTCCTTAATAAAAATAATAGTAGAAAACAAATTGCATAATCTTCTCTCAATACCAGGGAATAAAATGTCCCAGTGTGAAGTACTAAAGATAGATATGTGGCATGCATGGAAAAAGGGCGCAGTGAAAAAAGGGCCCGGCTGGATAACGAAATGGCGCCGGTGAATAATTAAATTTGATAACAATAAACATCATTGTCAAACTTGGTTAACAATAAATACTGTTGTAAAAACAGACGTAAAATAATAATGAAAAGATATTAATGTTAAAAATCGTTATGTAATTCAACAATACTGCTTAACCCAACCCTACTCTCACACAGAACCCTCCCCTAGTAGTGCCTAAAACTAACCACTCCCCTGGTGGCGCCTAACCCCCCCGGTGGTGCCTAACCCTAACCCCCCGGTGGTGCCTAACCCTAACCAACGTCCTTGTGGTACCTAACCCTAACCACCCCCCCTGGTGTTGCCTAAAACTAACCGCCGCCCGGATGGTGCATAACACTAACCACTCTCCCTGGTTGTACCTAACCCTAACCACTCCCTCTGCAAAAACACCCTTTTACACATAGATACGATGATATATTTGATAACGTAAAATCTGTACATACAAACGAAATAATGTGACAAAAAGCTATAATGTTGCAAGCTTCTAAAACGATAACATACTTCAAAAACTGTAATGTTCTAATGTCGTTAATATTTATTGCGGCGCCCCTTTTTCTGCTTTTTTTTTTGCCGTATTAACGATAATTGCATTAGAGTCTATGGTGGCGCCCTTTTCGTCCACCCTCAGCCGGCGCCCTTTTTTCCTGCTACCGACATGTGCCAAGTTTAGTTGTCCACATGTAGCATTACTTGTGCAGAAGCATGCGATCAGTATGATCAGGTGATATGTAAGCAATTCGACTATTGGACATGATCATATGTCACTTCTGTTTCTATTGTATGCTAAAGCATGCAGACATCACAGCAAATCAAAGTTTTACAAATGCATCCACTGATTGAACTGATCACATGCTTTTCCATACTATAATTCTACACATGAGCAACTGTAATCCAAAGTAACTAGGCTAGTGACAGACAAGGTTTTGCTCCGGTAAAGAAATGAAGCAGTAACTTTGAGATTCGTCATAGAATCCTAATGTTGCAGGACCAGCACTCTTAAAATGAAGCCAGCTCCTATTACAATGAGGTGGACTCAAATTAAAACATTCTAGTGATATTAACCTGCTGGGCGGTCTGAACGAGCACAGCTCGTCCAGTACCGCCGGAGGCTGCCGCTCAGGCCCTGCTGGGCCGATTTGGCTGAAATAAAAAGCAGCACACGCAGCCGGCACTTTGCCAGCCGCGTGTGCTGCCTGATCGCCGCCGCTCTGCGGCGATTCGCCGCGAGCAGCGGCGAAAGAGGGCCCCCCTAGCCGCCTGAGCCCTGCGCAGCCGGAACAAAAAGTTCCGGCCAGCGCTAAGGGCTGGATCGGAGGCGGCTGACGTCACGACGTCGGCTGACGTCGATGACGTCACTCCGCTCGTCGCTATGGCGACGATATAAGCAAAACAAGGAAGGCCGCTCATTGCGGCCTTCCTTGTTTATTCTGGGCGCCGGAGGCGATCGGAAGATCGCCTCCGGAGCGCCCTCTAGTGGGCTTTCATGCAGCCAACTTTCAGTTGGCTGCATGAAATAGTTTTTTTTTTATTAAAAAAAAACCCTCCCGCAGCCTGCCTGGCGATCTTAATAGAACGCCAGGCAGGTTAACAACCAAACTCAGTGCAAGTATAACTGGGCACTGAAAACACTCTTGATAGAAACAATCAATAAAAGGGTATTATCCAAAACAAATCTCAATTTCTTTGTAAGCCTTGAGGCTAGGTTTACAGAAAGCTGAAATGAAATACCACCTTTATAGTAAGAGTATCCATGACAACAAGATCTCTGACTTTATTCATAAGTTTATTTATTATACCTTTCCTGACTGAAAACGGTCCTTTCTGTTCAGTAGATGTTAGTACAAATCTGCTCTGAAAAACCTATGGAGGCTGACATCTTTATTCACTTTTATGTTGCCCAAACATGGTACAATTTTTTCGATCAGATAATTTTGTTTGATTAATCCATTAGATCGAATATAAAGATTTTTCAAACATATCCGGTCTGATTTTTATCGAAAAAACTAGATAATCCTTAATTTTTCTTGTTTAAAAAAAATATATATAATTTTGACTATCATTCAATTCAATAATTTTGGTTGAATAAACAGGAAAATTCAACATTTTTATTGTACCATGCATTAGCATCATTAGAAAGACAAAGGCCAGTTTTGGTGATGCAATGCTATGCTTGCAAAAAGTATGTAGACAGTTTAATAAGGGTGGAGACAGAATACTTGATTTGTGTGGTTGTTTTGAACCATGGAATATGGAATATGGAATTCAGTTCTGGGCACCACATTACAAAAAAGATATTGCAGTTTTAGAGCAGGTGCAGAGACGAGCAACAAAATTGATACGTGGGATGGAAGGTCTCACTTACCAAGAAAGGTTAGATAAACTGGGTTTATTTAGTCTAGAGAAAAGACGCCTTAGAGGAGATCTAATTAACATGTATAAATACATCAGAGGGCAATATAATAGCTTGGCGGATGAGCTTTTTGTCCCTAGGCCTTCTCAAAGGACTAGAGGACATGATTTGCGCATGGAGGAAAAACGTTTTAGCCATTTATTTAGGAAAGGGTTCTTTACAGTAAGAGTTATTAAGATGTGGAATGCATTGCCACAGGAAGTCGTTATGGCAAACTCTATACCTGCATTTAAAGGGGGCTTAAATGCTTTCCTTGCGTTGAAAGACATCCATGGCTACAATTACTAGGTTATGCCTAATGATGTTGATCCAGGGATTTTATCTGATTGCCATCTGGAGTCAGGAAGGAATTTTTCCCTTTTGGGGCTAATTGGACCATGCCTTGTGGGGTTTTTTTCGCCTTCCTCTGGATCAACAGGGATATGTGGGGGACGGGCTGGAGTTGTACTTTGTACTGGTTGAACTCGATGGACGTATGTCTTTTTTCAACCAAAATAACTATGTAACTATGTGTAATGTAATTTTACCTTCTTAAAACAGAAGGTATTTGTGATAAGTCTGCTGTAAGTCTGCTGTAAGTGAGAAACTGTAGTTTTCCATAATGCATCACTCCCAAATATGCAAATCATCTCTTTTTACCTAAGCTGCACATCCACAACTGCTGGTGTATGTTAAGCCTGTAGCTACTAGCCAATATGTTTTACAGAGCCACATCAATCCAACATACATACAGCCGGTTTCTGTTTCATTAGTGTATGGTATGGGTTGATTTGGCTCTATGGGTTAGGATAGGACTTGAACCAGTACTAAAGAGGAGCGAAAATCTTAAAATTTAAAACACATACAACTAAGAAGTACATTTCTCCTAGAGTAAAATGAGCCATAAATTACTTCTCTCCTATGTTGCTGTCACTTACAGTAAGTAGTAGAAATCTGACATTACCGACAGATTTTAGGCTAGTCTATGTCTCTATAGGGGATTCTCAGCATGGCCTTTATTCTTTATAAAGACTTTCCCTGAAAATGGTTAATACAAAGATGCTGGGAATTCCCAGATAGCTCATGGTGACCAAGGTATTAAGGGGTTAAAGAGACCAAAAAGCCCTCTATTAAAAAGCAATGCTGAATGAAGGTGAGCAACTGTGGTTTCCCATGGTGTATCACTTTATGCCCATGGAAACAAGGCTGTACATCCAGAACTGCCGGTGTATAGTGAGCCTGTAGCTAGTAAATTGTATATATCCACATCAATCTAATGACAAAGTATTGAAATGAGGACACATCATGTAGCAGGCTTCTGCAACATGCTTGTATTCAATGCAAAGGATCACAGACACCAAGGTGACCTGTGGAAGGGCTCTGCCCGAAACATGTAGTATCTGTGATGCTTTACCCTGAATACAAGCATATTGATAAAGTCTTTTGTGGGTTGTGTCCTCATTCAAACATTGGTTAAAAATTGGAAGGAGTTGAGTGCTTGCTGGATACATAGCACCCACTGACTAGACTTTGATCAATTCTGAGGTGGATTACATGTATTGCCTGTTGACAAAGGAAGTATTAGCAGGGCCGGTTGTAGACTTTTTACTGCCCGAGGCAAACTTGTGAGGTTTTGGAATGATTGCACAGTACCCTAAACATTTTTGCCCTCAGTATAGGTAGGTAGATAGCAGGTATAACTGCCCGTATAGTTGCCCCAGTATAGCTAGCTATTGTAGTTGTCCTTTATAGTTGCAGTATAAGTAGGCAATATTGTTGCCCACTGTATAGGTAGCGAGTATAGTTGTCCCAGTATAGGTAGCTAGTATAGTTGCCCCCAGTATAGGTAGTATAGTTACCCCCAGTATAGGTAGCTAGTATAGTTGCCCCCAGTATAGGTAGTATATTGCCCCAGTATAGATAGTATAGTTGCCCCAGGATAAATAGCTTGGAAGGAGGGGCAGCAGGCAGAGTGGCGGGGAGGGAGGGGGCCTGGGTCCCCTCTTTCCGTGCTCTCCACCCTCCAGATATGAAATCAGTGGCAGGCGCAGTGGGCAGGGAATGATTCACCACTTCCTCATTCCAGATGTCGGAGTGCTGCATTCCACAGGTCTTCTCCGCCTTCAATGCCACTCACTGTGCTTCCGCTAAATAGGAAGCACAGTGAGCAGCATTGAAGGTGGAGATCTGTGGAACACAGCGTGGCGTCTGGAACGCAGAAGTCAGGTGAGTCATTCCTTGCCTGCTGCGTCTGCCACTGGTTTAATATCTGAAGGGGGTAGAGCACAGAAGGAGGGGACCCAGGTGAGGGGGGGTCTGGCCCCCCCTCACTGCCACTGTGCCCGCTGCCCCTCCTTCTTGCACTGCAAATCCCCCTCCTGCTCATGGCGGGGTCCTCTTCCATGCGAGGCCTGGGGGCAATCATGTCGCCCTGACACATGATGCTGCCTGAGGGAGCGGCGTCACTTGAGTCTTGGGCGGCCTGCCCCTGAATATTAGAGGCAGAGGACTAGCAGAAGAGTTGACAATAGAATTCTTTAAAAAGTGGTTAATTATGATGGTCTTCAGATCCCTCTCAGCCCAGTTGTACTCTAACTTGCTAGGTTCATGATAATGGGCCTTTAGAGCGGAGACCTTACATAGGATCTTGTGAAAGAAAATGTTTCAGCACTATAGATAACAGGAATGATGATTTTATTTTTGTATACAAACTAAGCATTTTAAGATACAGAGTTGATATAAGAGATCCATGCGCAATGTCTGGTTTTATGGAAAAAAAATATTTAGGACTTTAAAGTACCGTATTTTTCGGACTATAAGACGCACTTTTTCTCCCCCAAAAGTGGGGAGAAAAACTACCTGCGTCTTATAGTCCGAATGTCTGAATATAACCTACCCTGGTGCTTGTTTCCCTGTATAGTAAAATAGGTCGTAAGTGAGGGGCAGCAGCGATATCCAGAGCGGCATAGCAGCAGCCGCTGTAACTATGCACACGGCTTGTCCTTTGATCTTAATCCCCACAGCAGCGCGATCCACAATGTTTCCATGTGGCATAGGAGAAGCCACCGTTATCAGCATAGCCGGTGCTTTGATCTCACCCAGAAGCTGTCACCCGCTGTTATCTCTATGCCGGTCTTTTGATCTTACCTAGAATACGCCGCCCGCCGTTATCTCTAATGCCAGTCCTTTGATCTTGCCCAGCGCCAGACCCCAGTAGCACGATCCCGGCTGACAGGCAATTCAGCCGCTAATAGCGGCAGAGTCCTCAGGCTTCCGTACTACTTTGTTTACATACGTCACCCCATGACCCGGCGCACGTGCGACGCAGGTCATTAGAGGGCGCCAGTAAACAAGTTAGTACGGAAGGAAGGACTCTGCCGCTATAGCGGCTGAATTGCCTGTCAGCCGGGATCGTGCTACTGGGGTCTGGCGCTGGGCAAGATCAAAGGACTGGCATTAGAGAATGGAGATAACGGCGGGCGGCGTATTCTAGGTAAGATCAAAGGACTGGCATTAGAGATAACGGCGGGCGGCGTATTCTAGGCAAGATCAAAAGACCGGCATAGAGATAACAGCGGGTGATGGCTTCTGGGTGAGATCAAAGCACTGGCTATGCTGATAACGGTGGCTTCTCCTATGCCACATGGAAACATTGTGGATCGCGCTGCTGTGAGGATTAAGATCAAAGGTCAAGCAGTGTGCATAGTTAAAGCGGCTGCTGCTATGATTTACATGGATCACACTGGTGGTGCTGCTGCTGCTGCTGCCATCATTTACATGGCATGGACACCCAGACTGGACCCAGCTACTGCCACCCAGGCTGGTAAGATCTCCTTTAATGTACCATAAATGTACTGCTTAGTTAGTGTAGCAGGGGAAAGAAAGGGGGGGGGGGGGTTGTGTAGTGCAGTTTAGCTTGGGTGGGGGGCGGATGGGGGGCAGCAGGAGTTAAGTGTAGTTTAGTTTGTGGGGGCAGCAGGGGTTAGTGTAGCTTGGCAGTGTAACAGACAGACATCTTGGGGGGGAGGAAAGGTCCATAAAACACTTCTGGACCAAGGATGCACCCAGGTTTAGTATAATTTTTTTCCCCTGGTTTTTACCCCCTAAACCTGGGTGCGTCTTATAGTCCGGAGCGTCTTATAGTCCGAAAAATACGGTAAATCTATTCTATTTTGTATTTGAACAAAATGAGATTTGAAAGTATATGGGGGTCTACAAGGGTATACAGAATTTCTCAGTAAACTGGTTAAAATGTTTGCTGTACATGTTGAATATTTAGGCTGCAGCTGTGTGCTGATGACCTTTGTTCTCCACGTTTTAAAATAACTGCCCAAATGGCAAGCTGCCAGCACACAGTTCCTTGCAAAATCCCATGCTCAGCAAGTGAAAGAGTTTCCTGCCTTTTTATAAATTTTACCCAATCAAAACCAGCCTACTGAATGCCTCCATGATATCAGATGACTGCAGTCTGACACAGGGGCTATATCCCATCTTTCACATTCAGGTGATTGAAAATGCAACTACTCTCATTAAAAGGAACCCAAGGTGAGAGACATATTAAGGCTGCCATATTTATTTCCTTTTAAACTATACCAGTTGCCTGGTAGTCCTGCTGATCTTTCTGGTCAGTAGTGTCTGAAACACTCACCTGAAACCAACATGCAGCATTTCTTGTCAGAATTTTGTCAGAAACATCTGATCTGCATATATGTGTTGAGTTTCTATGGCTAAATGTCTAAGGCTGCATTTCCACTTGTGCGGTGCGAATCGGCGCGGTAAAAATTTGGGTCTATGTGAATTTTCATGCGAATTTCCATGCGAATTCGCATGGATGACGATGTATACGAATTTAACCATGACAGTGCTGGTGTGCTTTTCCATTGTTTCTATGCAAATTCGCATGAAAATTCGCATACAGAAACCTCATGGGAATTTCCTATTAAATACATTGTATGTGATTCGCGAATTCTGATGGCTCTGCCATGCGAATTTTTTCTGCACAGAAAAACGCAAAAGAATCCTGACAAGTGGAAACAGTCCCATTCACTTGTATTGCTATGTGAATTTGCATGCGAAAAACGCATGCGAATTCGCGATAGTGGAAATGGGCCCTAAGGGCCCTTTTCCACTAGCAGTCACTAGCGTTTCACGCTGAACGCTAGCGACTGCTGAATCGCAAAAGGTAAAAAATTACCGTCGATTCCCCGACGTTTGCGGCCGCGATTTTGCTATGCTATGCACTGCATAGCAAAATCGCGGCAAATATCGTGATCGCGTTTCAGGCAAAAACGAATCGCGGTAGTGGAAATACCCTTCCGCAATTCCTATGTTATTTAGCAAACCCTAGCGATTGTAAAATCGCTAGCGGTTTACGATTTTGCGATTCCGCTAGCGCAAACGCGCTAGTGGAAAAGGGCCCTAAGAGTCAATGGATCAACAGGACAGCTACGCAATGTGGGTTGTTCAAAAGGTAATACATATGTCAGCCTCCAGATGTCTCTCACCTCGGGTTTCCTTTAAGTCAGTGCTACAGAAGCTGTCTTAAAGGAGAACTGTAGTGAGAGGTATATGGAGGCTGCCATATTTGTTTCCAATTAAGCAATATCAGTTGCCTGGCTATCCTGCTAATCCTCTGCCTCTAATACATTCAGCCACAGACCCTGAACAAGCATGCAGCAAATCAGGTGTTTCTGACAATTTTGACAGATATGACAAGATTAGCTGCAAGCTTGTTTCTGGTGTCATTCAGACACTTTTTCAGTCAAATAGACCAGCAGGGCTGCCAGGCAACTGGTATTGATTAAAAGGAAATAAATATGGCAGCCTCCGTATACCTCTCACTACAGTTCTCCTTTAAAGGGAACCTGAAGTGGGAGGGATATGGAGGCTGACATATCTATTTCCTTTTAAACAATACCAGCTGCCTGACAGTCCTCCTGATCCTGTGTCACTAATACTTTTAGCCATAGACGCTGAACAAGTATGCAGCAGATCAGGTACCCTGACTCAGCTGACTCAGGTTTTACTGGATTAGCCATATGCTTGTTCAGGGATTTGACTCAGACACTACTTATGCCGTAAGATGAACAGGGCTCCCAGGCAACTGGAATTGTTCACAAGGAAATACAGATGGCAGCCTCCATATCTCTTTCACCTCAGGTTCCCTTTAAAATATGCCTACATACAGTACATGTACATAGACAAAATCAGCATTCTTTGCAAACTGTCATGACTGCCCCCTGTACTATGGTAACATATATATGTGTTTGCAAAAGGAAGTTAAAATACACAGAATTTAGAAATAGTTGTAAACATCAGTTTGAAGCATTTCAAAAGTGTTTTCAATAAATGTCCCCTAAACAGTTATAATTTCCCCTTATGATTTTGGGACCAGAGCAAAGAGTGAGCAGTCAATTGATTTAAAGTCTATGGAGACTCCAAAAAGCCAAAGAAATGTATGTAATAAAGATTTTAAAAGTGAAGAATTCTAAGTCATGCAGTGCTTTTTGAGGCTGGCACATCGTCTGAGGGACAGTTAAGTGACAAGACAATATACTCTGTACAGTGCAGCGGAAGATGTTGACGCTAAATAAATACTAAATAGTAATAATAAATTGAGGATGTAAACAAGCTAAGACTCCTAGCATGGGTCTGTTTAAAGTCAAGTTATCTAAACCTGCATCAGCACAGATAGAAATGGCCCGAACGGTTCGCTGGCGAACGGTTCCCGGCAAACTTCCCGGGTTCGCGATTGCGGAGAGCCGCAAACTTTTATGGACGTTCGGTTAGCCCCCTAGTGCATCATGAGGGTCAACTTTGACCCTCTACATCACAGTCAGCAGCCAGTCCCCCCTTGTAAAAGGCAGGCAGCGTCAGGCTTTGGACTCACTCGTGTGCCTGCATTAATTAAAGAGACTCTGTAACATCAAAAACATCCCCTGGGGGGTACTCACCTCGGGTGGGGGAAGCCTCCGGATCCTAATGAGGCTTCCCACGCCGTCCTCTGTCCCACGGGGGTCTCGCTGCAGCCCTCCGAACAGCCGGCGACAGACCTGACTGTAAATTCAATATTTACCTTTGCTGGCTCCAGCGCGGCGCTGTGGCTGCTTTTGGCTCCGAAGTAGACGGAAATACCTGATCTCAGTCGGGTCTGCTCTACTGCGCAGGCGCTGGAAACTTGCGCCTGCGCAGTACAGCAGACCCGATGGCGATCGGGTATTTCCGCCTACTTCGGAGCCGACAGCCGTCATAGCGCCTGCGCAGGAGCCGGGAAGGTAAATATTGAAGTCATCTTGCACGGAGGGCTGCAGCGAGACCCCTGAGGGACGGAGGACGGCGTGGGAAGCCTCATTAGGATCCGGAGGCTTCCCCCACCCGAGGTGAGTACCCCCCAGGGGACGTTTTGACGTTACAGATCCTCTTTAAAGAAGGGAAAGCTGATGCAGACTCTCATGGGGAAAGCTTAGTTAGGCTCTTGTAGGCTTCTTAGCTTGCTCCTTGCTGATTCTTATTGCTAAAAAAGCACCCCTCAACAGCTCTTTTGAGAGCTAATCTTGTTCTTGTGATCTATTTTTTTGTGTGTGTGTGGCCCACTGACACTTGTGTTGCATAGACAGCCTTGGTAATTCCTACAGTGTGTGCCACTGCCAGCAGCCCAGCACATTCAGTGACTACCTGTGTGTGTGACAAGCAGGGGAGGACTGGTACCTTTTGGCCTGGGGGGCAAACACAAACTAGAGGCCCGTTTCACGGCGTCACCAGCCCAAAGCTATATCTTTCTTGCGTGCAAATCTAATAATGGTAGCACGAAGACACTACATCAATCAGTTACATTAAAAAATACACATAGAAAACTACAATCTTTGTGAAAAAAAATATTTTTTGCAAAACAAAATCTGATCAGATTGGTTAGATATCCTTCCATTATTGGCCCCAAACGATCATTTCCAATCAGTCATACAAATGATCAGAAATGAATCATCATTCAGCAAATTGTATTGTTAGTGGCCACCTTTAGTCCTTCCTGTCATCTCAATGCCCGGCAGCTCACAGTCACACACACAATTTAACATTGTCCTGCTATCACAGGCAGTTTTAAAGGGAAGATCCGCGCTGCACATAAAAAACAAACTGCACTCACCTGGGGCTTCTTCCAGCTCCTGGCAGTCGATCGGTGCCCTCGCCGCAGCTCCTCTCCCTCCCGGCGTCCAGCGGTGAAGAAGCCGACTTCTCCAGGTCGGCGTCATGTGCGTTCCACGGCGCGGGTCATCAGGTCTCTACTGCGCAGGCGCAGTAGAGACCCAATGACGTCCCTACACCATGTGACCACCCGCCGTGGAGCGCACAGAAGCCGACCTGGAAGCCGACCTGGCGAGGTCGGCTTCTTTACCGCTGGATTTCGGGAAGGAGAGGAGCTGCTACAAGGGCACCGATCGACTGCCAGGAGCTGGAAGAAGCCCCAGGTGAGTGCATTTTTTTTTATGTGCAGCGTGAACCTCCCCTTGTACCAGAGACGACAAGTAACAACGATTTTTTACTTAACTGGGGCTTCCTCAAGCCCCATAAGCACGTGAGAGTTCCTCTCTGTCCTCCACCGGTGTGCCATTCAGCAATCAGCCCCGGTAACTGGTTCAGTCGCGGCAGTCGGGGTCTTCTGCGTAGTTACAGTGGCTGATTACCGCTGAACGGAGGCACGTGGGAGGACAGCGAGGGACTCAAACATGCTTATGGGGCTGTAGGAATCCCCAGGTAAGTAAAAAAATATCTTTGTTATGTGCTGTCTCTGGATTCCTTTAAAGCAGTGCAGTAGTCTTTAATTTTGGGTACCTGATAGTGGCATAGCTATGAGCCATAGTGCAAGTTTTCCCACAAGCACTCTATACATAACAATTGATACGTCACACTAAAACCTGCCAAGGACAACCAGTGTCAGAGCTGCAAGAAGGGGATGGGGAACAGTTTGTTAATTACTACTATTCAAAGCATCTATAGAAGTGATTACCAGCACAGGACCAATAAAGAGTTAATACTGCAGTTGAGGGAGGGCTCCTCTGGCCCAGGAGAAGTCGCAACCTCTGCACCCCCTATTGCTCTGCCACTGGTAGCTGGAGTCAGTGGTTTCATAAACTGAGGAGTCGGATGGTTTTTGTACCAACTCCACAGCCCTGGTTTAAAGGAAACCTGAGATGGTAATTATTGGTTTATTTATACTTAACCTGGTGCTTCCACCAGCCCCATGAGGCGCATGGGCTCCCTCGCCGTCTCTCTTGTTATTCTCGCCAGTAATCTAGCCATTCACTTTCAGGCAAGCTCTTCTGCACATGCACAGCGGCGAGCACACTCCTGTTGCAGCAGAAAGCATTCCGTGCTTGCACAGGTGTACATCACTGCACAGAAAAGCATGGCTGGCAGTGACTGCCCTAGATTACCGACAGGGATAACGAGAATGGAGCGGCAGTGGAGACCATAAACGAGCCCATGCACTTCATAGGGTTGGAGGAAGCCCCATGTAACGTATAAAACACCACTAATTAATAGATCTGTTTCGAATAGATGCTTTTTTTCAACTTATCCGTTAATTTGAATGTACAGAGTTTTCCAGATTTTTTTTTATTGTACAGTGTATGGGCACCTTTAGCCATAGTAAAATATTTTTGCCATTACAGTGTAAAATATTGGCGTTAAATACTATGTTACTATGGCTAAGGGGCCCATACACGGTACAATAAAATAAATCTGGAAAAATCTGTATATTCAATCTAACGGATAAGTCGAACAAAAGGATCTATTCGAAAAAAAGTTAAACAATTGTACTATGTATGGGCACCATAAGCCTAATCTCACACAGAACGCTTCCCCTGACACCTAACCCTAACCACCCCTCCACAAACTACATACCTGATGTCTAAACCCCCCACCCCGAAAACTACCTGCCTGATGTCTAACTCCATCCCCCTCCCCCCACACAGACTACCTGCCGCCTAACCCTAAACCCCTCCTTCGTGATGACTAACAGCCCCCCACACACACAAACTACCTGATGCCAAACCTCCCCTTTTGCCCACCCATACAAACTACAGGTCTGACACCTAACCCCCCCCCCCCCCCCCCCAAACTACCTGCTTGATGCCTGCCTGCCTCCCCCTCCCCTGCTGCCAATCACACTGCAAGGGGAAAAAAAGTTCCCTTAGGTCAGCCAGGGTCAGAATTGCAATTTAGGGGGGTCATTAATTACCACAAATAAAAACTCAGTCAGAGGGCACTGGGCAGATAATTGAAAGCAATTCAGCAAGCCAAGCCAGCAAACAACAAAGCAAGTGAGGAGAAGTAAAGAAAACAAAATTTATGAAAACCTCCTCTGGTGACCTGGACTCGACCTCCTCTCCTCCTGTCTCCTCCTCCACAGCTTACAGGTGGCGTGTCCCTCTACCAGTCTACCAGGACTAGGATCCCTCCGACTCCTCCAGGCTCCAGCCAGCCCAGCCCCAGCAGAAGGCTCACTCACTCCGACAGGCAGGCACAGGTTGCCAGTCTCAGCAGATCAGTGAGCTGAGCGGCAATGGCTTGGCTCCAGGCGGGGGTGGCGGAGTCAAGTCTTCAAGAGGCTACAAGTCCCGGCCAAATAGCGTGAACAACACGCTCACGCGGCATGCTGCCTGTGCAGTGCACACAGGAGTCGACACAGCTACGCACACCAGGCCGCCTCATCCCCCGATTGGATACTTGGGAGTGGGGGGGGGGGGATAAGATAATAAGGTCGTTGCTTCATTGTGGACAGACCAAATTTGATCAGCTGGACAGTCACTGTCATGGAGCTACCACAGCCCGGCGACCATATGGGGTTGAAAACCGCCATGGCCTGCACTTTTGCCATGGTGCGCACCAGTCCAGCACGGCCGTCACTACACAAACAGCTGTTTGCGGTGCCTTACACAGTGAGTTTGGTGTGTCAGTGTGAAGCAGTACTCTAATTACACTCCCTGATTGATGTATACACATGAACGATGTTTTAAAGCACTTTAGGCCTACAATTTAGCATTCAATGTGATTTCTGCCCTTAAAACGCTGCTTTGCGTCCAATCCTGATTTTTCCCCCGGGACTTTTGGCATGTATCCCACTCCGCAATGCCCCCTCCAGGTGTTAGACCCCTTGAAACATCTTTTCCATCAGTTTTGTGGCCAGCATACATTTTTCTAGTTTTCAAAGTTCGCTTTCCCATTGAAGTCTATTGCGGTTCGCGAAAGTTTGCACGAACCGAACCTTTTGCAGAAGTTTGCGAACCGAAAATCGGAGGTTCGAGCCACCTCTAAACACAGATAGGTTGTATCACCCTGTATCACCCACCGAACCTTTTGCAGAAGTTTGCGAACCGAAAATCGGAGGTTCGAGCCACCTCTAAACACAGATAGGTTGTATCACCCTGCTGGATTTTTTTCATTAAAAAACCAAAAACTGCGCTGATATTATTATTGGGTGTAACTCCTTTTGGTGGTGCGCTGCTGCATACAATATCGTCAATAAATCTCAAACAATAGCTGCGCACAAAGAACTTCAGCAGGCTGCGTTCTACACTCCACAAACAATAGCTGCGCACACTTGGAGTGTGGAACGCAGCCTGCTGAAGTTCTTTGTGCGCAGCTATTGTTTGAGATTTATGGATTTTTTTCATACCTAGGATGCATTTGTGAGCTTTCACCACAGCCAGTCTATGTTTCAGTAAATTTCCACCACGACACTGCGCTCACAGCTTCAGAGTTGTCTTGTTCCAAAGTTGTCACTCATATAGCGTGGCCGCCAAATCACAGACAGCTATACACATCTAATGTTACCACCGGGTGTCACAGTGCTCTTCCTGCTATCCATATATCCCAACCACCAGTACACGTGGACTCTCACCTATTCACATTGCCATCCACATTATAAGACAGCAAACTCGCTTATTGCATAGCCTCAACAGTCGTCTCCCCGCAGATGGATCCACATCAGAGCAGATAGTTCATAGCACCTATCAAACTGAAAGGCCTCTCATAGCGTAAAACCGTATGTTTATTTAAAAAGTTAAAACAGAGTGCACTCACATGATCCGAAGTTTAACAAGCATAACATAAAATCAATGTCCTCCACGCCAGCTCTCTCCACACCCGTAGCTCCGCCCTACGCATTTCGTGCATGCGCACTCATCAGGGGCTGGAGGTGTGTAGAAGGCCAGCATGTTATATCGTGTCCTGACGTCCATTCTACTCCAATCGGCATGACTGCCCATCCCCAAGATGGCCGCTATCCAAATTCCGCCCTTACCCTGTGAATAAGCAATGACGCTACATCCCTTAGCCTATCGCTCTATGCCACATCAGATTGGGCGGGGCTTTCAGCCGCCCAGAACGGACTGCCCACCGCTCACTCATGTCATAGCAGATCCGTATATTCGGACGGCGGACTCCGTCATTTGCAGCGCCCCGCCCACCAGCATCATGTCATGGCATATGGTTGGCACGCCCACCAGAGTACTCCACCTAGCTGATTGGTCGCCCATCGTGAACACCAGCAGATTGGCTGGCAGGAAAGAGGGGTCCATACACTACCATATTCATTACATCAGAGTTACACCACATAGGCCACTCCTCCAGCCCCCGGCGAGCCATCCACATCAATACCCCTCTGCTTTAATCATAATTACAGCATTAAAACATACACACTAGACAATGGCAGACTAACCATATCATCAACAATATTGACATTATTAAAAAATCATCCCCTGCAGTATATCACATTACGATCGGCCCAGACCCATACATTGGCAATTATCAATCACAGTGTTCGGATAGATTAGCAATTAGAACATCATGAACGCCACCCACCCGTTATCCCCAAAAAGTATGCAGGACCACCCTCCCCCACCCCATTCCCCAAAATACAATCCACACTAATCCCAGCGAGATGCATGCCTGCCCCCCATACAAGAGGGGGGGGGGGCACACATGCATCTCATCATCAGTCATTGGAAATGAAGCAATTAAGGTCAAACTCAACATTGAGCCCCCCAGGTTGTAAAGATTTTAATTCATATATCCATCTCGATTCCATCCTAGACAATTCCCTCACCTTATTGCACCCCCGCCACTGAGCCCGCAATCTATCAATCCCACAAAAACGCATCCCCATCAGGTCACACCCATGGTTTTCACCAAAGTGTTTGGATAAATTGTGTCCAATATTACCTTTTTTAATATTTCGTACGTGCTCCCCAATACGTTCTTTCAACCTCCTAGTGGTCCTTCCAATGTATTGGTATCCACAAGGGCACCAGCACATATAAACAACATGACTCGTGTTACAGGTTATACAATCCCTGATTTTATATCCTTTCTTATTGACCTTTCCCACAAAGGCCTCTCCCCTCACTGATCGTGCCTCTCTGCACCCAACACAATCCCGGCAGGGGAAAAAACCTTTATTCCCCACCAGATCTCCCCTTTTGATCTTTGGTCCATCGATAAAACTTGGGACCAGGATTTGTTGCAGATTTTTAGCCCTTCTATACACAAACCGTGGTTGTGCCGGTATCACCTTACCCAGAACCCTGTCCGCTTTAAGCACATTCCAATGTTTCTTAAACACTTTTTCAACCTCATTATACCTACAGTTATAATCCAACATAATAGCATAATCATACTTACTATCCCAATTATTTCTTCCACCACCCCCCATCACCATGCCACCCCTGTCCTGCCTTTCAGTGGCATCCCGTATCTGCATCAGTGTTGTTCTGTCATATCCCTTCTCTACAAATCGCTCAATAAGCATGTCTGTTTGCTCCCTATAATCAGTCACCTCCGTGCAGTTTCGCCGAATTCTGTGCATCTGCCCCTTGGGTATATTCGTCAGCCATTTTTTGTGGTGGCAACTAGAATATGGAATGTATCCGTTCCTATCTGTTTTCTTGAAATGTGTTCTCATCTGCAATTTTTCCCCTTTCTTATATAGATCTAAATCCAGGAAGCAAATTCTATTCAGATCAGACTCCGCAGTGAGCCTAATCCCCCTCTGGTTGCAATTGAGCCACTGGATATAGTCTTCCAGCTGCTTTTGGCCTCCTCTCCAGATAATACACAGGTCATCAATATACCGAAACCAGTGCTTCACTGGACTGCTCCTATCATCACGTAGTACACCCCGTTCCCATTCATCCATAAAAATATTCGCCAGGCTTGGAGCGAACTTCGCCCCCATCGCACATCCCGTAATCTGCCGGAAAAAATCCCCCCGCTATGAGAGGCCTTTCAGTTTGATAGGTGCTATGAACTATCTGCTCTGATGTGGATCCATCTGCGGGGAGACGACTGTTGAGGCTATGCAATAAGCGAGTTTGCTGTCTTATAATGTGGATGGCAATGTGAATAGGTGAGAGTCCACGTGTACTGGTGGTTGGGATATATGGATAGCAGGAAGAGCACTGTGACACCCGGTGGTAACATTAGATGTGTATAGCTGTCTGTAATTTGGCAGCCACGCTATATGAGTGACAACTTTGGAACAAGACAACTCTGAAGCTGTGAGCGCAGTGTCGTGGTGGAAATTTATTGGAATACATCTTATGCTTGATGACTGACGCTGCGATCCAGAGAACTTTTTTGCTGGTTAAGTAAGAGACTGGTTAATGATACTATTAATACTGGGACATTAATTAAGTGAGCGCACGAATACATTGGTTTTCAGTCTATGTTTCAGGCCCTTCCATCAGGGGCATCTTAAGAGTGCTATTGTCCATTCTGTCGGTATTGTGTATTTATTAACATCATAGAGAATCCACCATGGGAGGTTCACATGACACCATCTAGCTTTATAATGATCTTGTACTGTAACGAGCTAGGAATCCTTTTTGGGATTCTCGAGATGTGTCAAAGCATGCAAATTAGTCACATTTGACAGCAAAGCTGTTTTGTCAATTATTTGGAGATAACCTTTGCAATGAAGAGTTGAAGACCCCTTTGGATTGTCATCACTTTGATAAATCATACTGTTAAAAAAATCATATGTTTCCCTTTGGATCAAAGGGTCTTCTTTCCCTACTGTAACAGTTGTATTATTCAATGTTTATTACAGTGGTCTAATATTTGGCACATTTTTTTGTTGCCCAGGGAAAATATAATGTTCAGGATGAACATTTTGATATTTATTTACTACGTGTTCACATTTACTACATTTACTGTAACCATTTTATGTATTCCGGACACATTAAAACTTCCTGTTTGCCCCTCTTAATGGCAACAAGATGTTTTAATGCATTGCTCACCACATCTGTGATTGATGAATAGGAAAATGTGTTCCCTGAGCCAATCAAAGTGCCTGTAAGAGAAGGATCATGGCTTCAATGAGAAGCCAATGATCTTTATTCTAACAAAATACACAAACACTTCCTGGATGCTCTGAACTCTGTTCCGAGGACACCGAATAAAGAACGTGGGGACATCTAGTGATAACCCCCCCCCCCCCCCCAAACAAAAAAAAAATACATAGACAAAATACACATTTTACACTACATTACACTACATAAATTAAATAAAAATACATTAACCCCTTCTCCCCCCCCCTCCACACCCCCATAGTTACCATAAAAAAATAATTTAAAAAGAATACATAAACGGTTACCTTAGGTTTCTTTTGTTATGTATTTCACAAGGGTATATTACTCTTATTGTAGAAAATAAGAGCTTGTAATTATTGATCGACTGCAGTAAGAAAATAAAAAACAATAATATATTGTTGCCATACATTGTACTAGGAACATAATTTAAATGTTGTGATAGCCAGGACAAATGGGCAAATAAAATGTGTTGGCTTATCTATAGTAGCATTGTTTATTTTCAAACTATAAGGGGATGGAATTTGAGAAATAGTGTATTTTTTTCAGTTTTGCTTGTTTTTCCTTTTAAAATCCATTGAAAATAAAGTAATTACTGAAAACAAATACCAAACACAAAAAGCCTAATATGTGGTGGAAAAAACAAGATAAAGATCATTTAGGTGTGATAAGTATTGATAAAGTTATTGACAAATGAAAGGGAGGAGCACTGAAATGTGAAATTGCACTGGTGCGTAAGGAGAAAAACCCTTTAGGCCCCATTTACACTTAATCAGTTGGTGTGCGTTAGTGCGCGTTAGTACGCGTTGGTACATAGCAGTGCATTGTGAAAAAGATTTCAGTTAAAACGCGTTAAACAGAAACCGTGACCAAGAATTGAACTTCATCCCAATAAGTAGCTGATACCCCCTTTTACATGAGAAAGCTTTACCTTTTCACAAACGTATCATCAGGGGGCTCTGTATGGCTGAAATTGTGGTGAAAACCCTCCCACAAGAAACTCTGAGGACCATGGTCCTGGCAGTTTCCTGTCTATGAACCTCATTGCATTGTGGGAAATAGCTTTTTACAGCTGTTTCCAACTGCCAAAAAAAGCAAGCAGCAGCTACATCACCTGCCAGCAGTAAAAATGTCACCATGTGATAAATTTCAGAATGTAAATCAGGGATTTAAAAGATTTTACAATGGGCAAACACTGACTAAATCATTTATACATAATTATTGTAAAAAATGAAGCACTTTTTTATTACATTATTGTCACTGGAGTTCCTCTTTAAGTGTGAAAGGTGCCATAGAAAAACATGGGCATTACTGTGAAAATCAGTTTTCTTTCAGTTATAACTGGGAGCAACTGATTAAGTGTAAAAGGGGCCTAAGTGGTGAAATCTTCTATAAATAGCTGACCATTTTAAATGATTGCTGCCTCTATGGATATCATTTTGTTTTTCAAATTTTGGACTGTCCTATGTCATGTATGCTATTAAAGAGGACATGCCTTTTACACCTTTTACATTTAGGTCTGCTTTAACAGAAAGGTGAGAGGGAGTGGTAAAGAATTGTTTCAGGGTTAAAAGCTTAGATTTCTTTAAATCCTTTACCTGAAAGACACAGCCCATCCTTCCAGAGAGGCCCTTCCCCATTCTCTATCCATGGCAGTTCTGGCAGACTAGTTCTTTTAGTTATTATTATTGATTTATAAAGCACCAACATATTCCGTGGTGCTGTATAAAGTTAGAAACGAATATGGGGTACATAATAATACAGACAATGGTGTACACCAATATAAAAAATACATAATTGGTGACAAAATACAAAATCGATACAAAATACAGAATTGGTAATGACAGTGATAAAAGTTACATGATGAATAAAATATATAATGAATTCCAAGACACAAAAGGGGGAGAGAGCCCTGCCCTTGCAAGCTTACAATGTAAAGGAATAGGGGGGAAACAAGAGGTGGGGTAGTATACAATAAACTTATCAGAGGCAGTGTGTTTTAGGATATCAAGTAGGAGTGAAATTTGGTCTTAGGACAAAGGGGAAGTGGCCTAAGGTAGAGCATATGCAAGGTTGGAGAGTGACAGATGTGTTGTGGGAGGGCATTTCAGAGGAAGGGTGATGCACGTGCAAAATCTTGTAAACATGAATGTGAGTAGGTACCGTATTTTCCGGCGTATAAGACGCACTTTTTCTCCCCAAAAAATGGGGAGAAAAAGTCCCTGCGTCTTAAACGGCAAAGGCAGGGAATCCCCGACTTACGGACGCCCGCCGATACGAACCACGCTGACCCGACGCCATCGGGGATTCCCTGCCTTGCATTTGTCCCGCTGCGAGTCCCGCTGTGAGTACCCCCCCCCCGCTTGTCTCCACCCAGTACTGTGTCGCCGGGTCCCCCCCTGTGAGAAGCGGCATTGGTCTCCACCCACTACTGTGTCGCCGGGTCCTCCCCCTGTGTTGCCGGGTCCCCCCCTGTGAGAAGCGGCAGTGGTCTCCACCCACTACTGTGTCGCCGGGTCCCCCCCCCCATGTTGCCGGGTCTCCCCCTGTGAGAAGCGGCAGAAGCTTATTAATAAGCTTACGATTATTGGTGATCTGCAGTATCACCGATAATCAGATATATCTACTAACCTCTGGACACCAGATAGAACAAGTGAGTGTTAGATGCAACAGTATACTTTGAGTACTTCACCAGAAGTATGTTCCTTCCTCTGGCCTAGACTTTCCAGGAGGGAGGAGCTAGGCTGAGGGGAGGAAGGACAGAGCGTGAGTGACACCCGAGAGGGAGGGTGTCACTAACAGGTCTGGGAACTGCCTCTAACAGTAAGGCTAGTTCTCGAGGTCAGCAAGCCAGGTCGTTAACACACAGACAGATAAGGTACAGATTCAGGAGGCAGATACGGAATCCAATAAACAGACAGGGTTTGGCAACGGAGTATCAGAATAGCACAGTACAGAATCAGAGTTCAGAGGGATGGTCAGACAGGCAGAAGGTCATAACAAATAATACAGTTCAATATTCCTAATGCTAAGGTGTGAGTTCCTTGATCGTCAACACCTATGGAAACTATGCTAGAACACAGATACAGACAAGGTCTGAGTGCTACCACGTAGTGATCGCAACAGCAGACAACCAGAGAATGACCAGCACCCAGTATATATAGCAAAGCGCTCTCCGGCGCCTCCCCTAAGTGCTGGACCAATGGCAGGTGGTGAAAATGTCAGCTGACCCGCCTGGTCAGCTGACCCTTTTCTGGCAGTCATATAAGCTCTGCCTCTCAGTGCGCGCGCGCGTCCTTCTGAACCTGTGTGGACTAGCAGTCCCAGCCACACCAGACATGTCTTGAAATGTGACCACTGATTCAGACGCGGGAACCGCCGCCCCGCTCTCCAAGCGAGCGGCGGTTTCCCCGCGTCCAGCCGCAATGTCAGCTGCTTTGCCATGCGTGCAATCCGCCGCATCCAACGTGGACTCCATCGCTCTGCCCATGCGGCATGCGGCGGTTTCTTCGCGTTGTGCCGCCATGTTAGACGCGGAAACAGCCGCCTCACTCTGAGCCCTTGCGGCGGCTTTTCCGCGTTTCCTCACAGCACCATTTGGGGGAGGTCATGTACAAGACGCTCCTGAAATATGGACGCACCAGGTTTAGTTTATATTTTTTTCCCTGTTTTTTGCCCTCTAAACCTAGAGTGCGTCTTATATTCCAGAGCGTCTTATACTTCGCAAAATGAACCTCGGTTAAGATTAAGGTTAAGGTTCCAATTAAGTACAAAAAAGGATCCGCGAGCCAGAACAGGATGAGGTAAAAAAAGGCTGAAATGTTTATTTGAAAAATCCACAGACAAGGCAATAAAATCACAGGATCAACCAACGCGTATCGGGCCTACCATCTGCCCTTAGTCGTAGTTAAAAGTGAACCTGTAAAAGAGGAAATTTATATGAGACCAGGGGAGAGAAAACTCCACCCCCGGGGACACACAAACCGCCTCTTAAAGAGACATACATCCCCAAAGGATACAATGTAGAAATACAATAATAACATTGGAAATATCATATAAAAAATGTAAAAAAGTGTTATCACTGACAAACTGTGAAGTTGGAAATGGACAGGAAAGGAGAGAGGACAGCAGCGGCAATTCACATAGATTATTGTCTGAACACAACATATATGATTAGGGAGAGGAAAAAAGGGGGCCTCAATATGTATAAACTGAACTCAAATCCCATCTCTTATTTAAACCCTGTGGTATATGGGTACCTAACCTATGAATCCAAAAAGCTTCACGCGTGACACAGGTTCACTGTTAACTACGACTAAGGGCAGATGGTAGGCCCGATACGCGTTAGTTGATCCTGTGATTTTATTGCCTTGTCTGTGGATTTTTCAAATAAACATTTCAGCCTTTTTTTACCTCATCCTGTTCTGGCTTGCGGATCCTTTTTTGCACTTCTCTACTACTATGGCCTGGCTTGCCTGATCCTGCACCGACTGGTATGATGGTTGGGGGTAGAGCGTCATGAACCTCCTCACTGCCTAAGGTTCCAATTAACAGTAAAATATTAACCTGAGATACGATCAGATTTTTACGATCGATATGTACAGAAAACCACACAGTATGTGGATAAAATTAAAGTGAAACGACTCTATGAAAAAATAATTTCATAAACTGAAATGTTGAATTTTACGATCGTATCTGAAGAGAGAAAGTGTCCTAATGAATCCATTTATGGGAACAATTCAACATTCCAATTACCTGCGATCCTGCAAATCTGAGGAAAATATTATACAGTTAAAGAGAACCAGAGACGAAGAGCATAAGAGATTTATACATACCTGGGGCTTCCTCCAGCCCCATCCGCATGGATCGCTCCCACGCCGCCTTTCTCCGCTGCCACTGGTACCGGGTCCCGTCATTTCCGCCAGTGGAGCCAGACGACGAAAGCGCAGTGCGCTCCCTCTGTACTGCGCAGGCGCATGCGTAAAGAGCCGGGGGGGAGCTCCTGCGCATGTGGAAAACTGGTCGCGTCCGCGGAAGTGACGGGACCAGGTACCGGCGATAGAGGCAGCGGAGGACGGAGGCGTGGGTGCGATCTATGCGGATGGGACTGGAGGAAGCCCCAGGTATGTATAAGATCTTTTTTCATTTTTTAGCTTGTCTTCGTCTCTGGTTCCCTTTAATGGGCACCCAACAAGTGGGATGAGGCTCAAATTTCATATATGGTGTAAAGCATTAAACACAGTATAAAACTAATCGGAAAAAAATAGAAATGGTTTTGAAGATACTAGAATGGTTACTAATCAAAACTCTACCTCACTTATAATCTAAATGACAAGTAGTGTAAACAATGTAGAAAATCTCCTGTGATATCAAGGGGAAGCAGAAAATGTTCTCTATTTTGTTTGCACAGCAATTACTTAATTACAAGCCAATCTAAAAAAAAAATTCTTGCAATCAGCAATTTTATCAGTTAGCTTCAGTCAAGTGTTACTATGCCTTTGAATGAGCTTAGACCTTATATTCTTTTTATATTTTCTATGCAATTTTTGTACAGCTCCATAGAATATGTTAGTGCTTTATAAACTAATAATTATAATAATCATTTTTGCTGTGTTTAATGTTTCAGAGCAAAAATTTAATTTCAAGTTTAAAACCACTTTTAGGTAATTTAGCTATGGGACCTAGGCCCATATGCAATTCATTTTTTTCACCTGAGTTTTCTCCTGGGTGATATTTTTAAATTTGTCAATAAAATGCATTTTAAGCCATCAGAAAGCAAGAAAATGCTCAAAATAATTTTGATAGTACTCTTTCATTTATTTTTTGATTCTTTTTTTTTTTTAGTTGAAAAGTGCTGGAAAGTTATTTTAATTTGAAGATTAAAAATTATCTCCTAGGAGAAAAGTCAGGTGAAAAAGTGAATTGCATATGGCCCCTAGTGCAATTTTTTTGTCTCCCTAGATTCACTTTTCCTTACCCTTCCGATCCTCCTTCCACAGGATAGCAGTGGTAAGGCAGGGAACACACTACATGCGTTTCTGCGCGTTTTGCCGCGAACGGCAAAACGCGCACGATTTTAGAGGCTATTGAAATTAATAGCCTAGCTCGGGAAACGCTGCGCCGCATGCGTTTGTGCGCGTTTGCGTTCGCGTTTTTCTCCGCGTTTTGTAGCCGCACAGTTTTCTGCTTTTTTCCGCACATTGCATGACACTACATGCCATGCAAACGCAGAAACGCAGAAACGCACGCGGAAAAACGCACGCGTTAGACGCGACCGCAAAACCCGACGGAAACCTGGGAAACGCAGGGGAAAACGGCCCTGCAAGTGTGTTCCCTGCCTGAAGGATGCTTGAGCACAGACTAAAGAAAAGTTGATTAATGATTTTCCTTATGCAAATTCCTTTCCTTATGCAGACACACATATTGGTAACCAATACCACTACAACACTCATGAAGAGGTGAGGCTTTGGATAATGCAAGGCCATGGGCAGGCCCTTGGTAGCAGAGACCCAGCTGCAATTGTTGCATTGCAACTCCTTTTCCTACATCACTGCCTTTAACTACTACTGCTCCTCTCTTCGTACCCGCAATTATCTGTTAAGTTAAACTCAGTATCTGTGTTTAAGTCCACTTCAAAGTGACAGTATTTAGATTTACTAGATGCCATTAGTCTTGTCATAGATCAAGCCCACATTACATTGCTTTTCTCTGTCTTTCAGAGGACTCCTGGTGTAAACCTTATTCATTTCCATGCAAACACTCCCTCTCTATGCGGGAGTCATTGCCTTCTATTTCTGAAATGCCTAGCAGCAGACACATCCTCTTACTAGCAAAATCAGCATAATCCGTCTGGTGTCTAGTAACTCACACCATAGTGAGAATTGTATTGCAGAAGAGTGTCCTACATGCAGGGCCGGCCCTAGACTTTTTGCCGCCTGAGGCAAATTTAAAAAAAAATTATTGCTGCCGCCCCCCCCCCCCCCCCGTGGGGGGGGCGCCGCCGCCGCCGAGCTGGAGGGGTAGCGGGCAGGGCGGGGGTATTGGGCCTAGCTGCGGGGAGGGGGGCCCTCGCCTGGGTCCCCGTCCTCCGCTCCCCTCCAGCCTTAAATACATCAGAACTAGCGCAACTCGTAAGAGGCAGTGGGCGGGGAGGACTCACCTCTTCCTCGCTCGATCCAGCGTGCGCTCCACTGACGTCTCTTCCTGCAGCGCCGTCCATTTACAATACAGTGGGCGGCGTGCAGGAAGTGACGTCAGTGGAGCGCACGCTGGATCGAGCGAGGAAGAGGTGAGTCCTCCCCGCCCACTGCCTCTTACGAGTTGCACTAGTTCTGATGTATTTAAGGCTGGAGGGGAGCGGAGGACGGGGACCCAGACGAGGGAGGGGGGGGGGGGGTCTGACCCCCCTCCCCGCCGCTAGGCCCAATACCCCCGTCCTGCCCGCTACCCCTCCAGCTGGGCGGCCGGCTCCCCGCACCCTCCGACGGGCGGATGCCGCCCCTAGAAATTTGCCGCCTGAGGCAAAAGTTTCACCCCGCCTCATGAGCGGGCCGGCCCTGCCTACATGTTTTAGATGTTGAGCTTTTGTGCTGCCACTGGTACATGTCCTGCACTTTGGGGGAATATACCTTTAGTGCATTTGTTATCCTTGATATCATTCTTGGATGTTTCTAACACTGTTATTTGGGTATTCATACTTCTGTTCTTATTTACTTTCAGATGTTTATGCTTACAACCTGATTGACTGGCAGTCTGGTGAACAGATAAACGTTTTTATTTTTTTTATTTTTTAAACTGAAGTGTCTTATGGCTTTATATTATTGTAGGAAACAAAACTTTCATCAAGTACACACCATTAACATTCTCATTTTTTCATGTGAGTGCATGCAGTCCTTTCCGATGACCTTGACATATTTAAACTAGTCATGTGGAAATCAGTGTGAGTCATTAACCAGAGAGAAATTCAACAGACAGACATTCCCCAAAGAAACACACCGAGAGTTTATTCAACAAACAATTCAAAAGGTCTATGAAGCTTTGTTTCCCAATGTTCAGTGCTGTTTTAAAACTTGCATGGACAAAATAATGGTATAAAACTCATATATCTTTTGACAGACACCCTTGGAGGTTTTTAAGCTTTGAAGGGCTTATGTAAATGTAGGTATGAAAAGAAAATATAAACACTCCAAATTCATCATTTTAACATTCAACAGAAATCCAAAGTCCCAAGTGTGTGTGTAAGTGTGAAATGACTTCCAGTGCTACTCGTGCATGCCAGATCTCATGGAGGAGCATGTGATCAGCAGATAGACTTGGAAGGCTCTGATTTGCTGTCATCACCTTCTGCTTTCAGGCCTTGTTCACATTGTGTTCCGTCCACGTGTCCGTCTGCGTTGGGTTTTTTTTTTTGAGGCATCTTTTTTTTCGATTCCCGGCATTCGGGTGGGCGATTCATTTTTGTGCTTAGCAGTTTTGTAAGCGTTTTTATTCCAAGCGGTTTTGTAATTCAATGCCTGACGCAAGTCAGGAAGTGAACTCTTTGAACCGGAAAATAATAAATACAATGTATTTATTCTTAACAACGTGAGCGCAATCGCCTCAATGCACGTTTTTGTACGCATTTGCCGATTTTCCTAAACCCTCCATTGAGGTGGAATCGCCCCGAAAATGGAACACGCACCGCTTTCCTAGCCGCACCGCGCACCACCCGCGCTGATATGAACCTTCTCATAGACATTCATTGGCTACACGGTCGGGGGACGTTTTGAAAAACAAGCCGAAAACACCTGCAGTGTGAACGAGCCCTTACAGATGACCATGACCAGTAAGTCAAGCCCTAGAAAATCTATCAGCTGATCAAAATGTACAAATGCATCTAGATGAGCTCTTGCAATCACCATTTATTCCAGTATGCAGGCATTATACCTCACAGGGCCTAATGCACTAAATTATGGTAAAGTGCTTTGTGCAGGGAATGCACAGCAATTTAACTGTTAGTAGTGCAGAGGGCGCACCAGCTATTAACCCATTAGTGACACATGCGTTACCACATACAGTGCGCATGCTGTGAATCGGTTGGCCGCCGATGTTCCCCCTGCGCTAGTAATGGTTAAATTGCCATGCACTCCCTGCAGCAGGTCCATTGTCTCAGAATAATAATCTTGTGAATTGCAGTCACATTACAGGGAACCTAATGGGTCTGCCTTCCTTCTCCATTCTACTAAAACAATGTATAATGTCACAAATTCTGGTTCCCTTGAGTACAAAATCTTTTTTTTTTTGTATTCAACACAATATATTTAGTTTTTTTTTTAGTTTTTTAAAAAAGTCATATATGTATAAAACATTAGAATGTTATTTGGTGAGTCACAGGTTACATTGAACTAATTAACCACTTCAGCCCCACAGTGTTGAAAACCTTATGCATCCGAGCAACGTTTACCTCCCATTCATTCGCCAATAACTTTATCACTACTTATCACAATTAATTGATCTAATATACTCTCTTGACATGCATATTTAAAAAGTTCAGACCCTTCCTTAGGTAACTACTTATGCTTTTTTTTTTTATTGTAATTTTTTTTATTTTTATAAAAAAATGTACCGTATTTTTCGGAATATAAGACGCACTTTTTCTTCCCCAAAAATGAGGGGGAAAAGTGGGTGCGTCTTATATTCCAAAGATGCGGTAAATGTGGCCCTGGAATATACTTACCGGCTCCTGTTGCCGCGATCCTCTCCTCTTCGTCTGGCGCTCTTCATCCCAGGACGTCTTGTCATTCATTGTGAACGTCTTCAGAGCCCCAGCTGCCCGCGCGCCTCTTCACTGCAGTCTTCGTATAGACTGCAGCCTTTCGATATACATGTGCTGCCGCCGCCATCCTTCCTAGTTACGGCGTCCTCCCCCGATGTCCTCCCTAGTTACAGCGTCCTCCCCGACGTCCTCCCTAGTTACAGCGTCCTCCCCTGACGTCCTTCCTAGTTACAGTGCCTCTGACGTCACGCGCACATGTGCGTCGCAGATCAACCAGCAGAGGGCACTGTAACTAGGGAGGACGTCGGGGAAGGACGCTGTAACTATCGAGGACGTCGAGGTAGGACGCTGTAACTAGGGAGGACGTCGGGTGAGGACGCCGTAACTAGGAAAGATGGCGACGGCAGCACATGTATATCGCAAGGCTGCAGTCTATGCTAAGACTGCGGCGAAGAGGTCCGCGGGCAGCTGGGGCTCTGAAGACGTTCACAATACATGACAAGACGTCCTGGGATGAAGAGAGGAGACTGCAGCTGAAGAGGAGTGCCGCAGCTTGGACCCTGAAGACCTGCATCCTGAATGACGGGCGCCCTCTGATGAAGAAAGCCAGATGGGGGAGGAGAGGATCGTGGCGACAGGATCAGGTGAGATGTTTCATCAGGGTTTAGCTAGTGTAGTGTATTTGGTGGTGGCAGAAGGGGTTGGTTAGTGTAGTGTAGTAGGTGGTTACAGCAGCAGGGGTTAGTTAGTGAAGTGTAGTGTAGTGGGGGCAGCAGGGGTAAGTGAAGTGTGGTGTGGTATAGATGGGCAGTGTAGCTTAGGCCAGTGTGGTGTAGATGGGCAGTGTAGTTTAGGGAGAAAGGGTCCATAAGACGCCCCTGCACCATAGACGCACCTAGGATTAGTTTTTTTTTTTCTCTGATTTTTGCCCCCTAAACCTAGGTGCGTCTTATATGCCGGAGCGTCTTATATTCCGAAAAATACGGTATTTGGGTAATTTTTGGTGTGGGAGGGAAACAGCTAATTTTAAATGTAATATAATGTAATTGTTTAATAAAAAATGTGTGTGTAGTTTACTATTTGGCCACAAGAGGGCCACAGTCAAAAAAGTCCTGGATGCGAAAGATCTCGCATTCAGGAACTAGAAAGAGGACGAGAATTTTTAATTTGTTTTTTGCAGAAAGACAGCGGTCTCTGATAAGAGACTGTGGCTTTTTCTGCGGGGGACTTAGATCGGTGAATGGGTACTATGTTCTCATTCACTGATTAAGGGGCTAACGGCAGGCGACGGGAGCGTGCTGGACGAACATATGAGTCATTTGATGACGAAATCTATTGGGAGGAGCCACATGCGGAAGTGATACACGTGGGAGCGGTGGATGCGGTGACGTGGAGGGACGACCAGAAACCCAGTTTAACATCTGAAGGGCGGTCAGCCCGGGAGGCCGCACGGGGTGGAGCCCGTTCCAATACTCCACAGGCTTACCAACTGCTTGGCACATGGCACAGAGTGGAATCTTTTAATAAACCGTCTGTTTTTAAGAGATATCTGCGCAATGAGAGTATTTGTTTATATTGAGGTGAATGTGTGACCCAAGAAGGAGGCAAGAGAGTCTGTTCGGTTGGCAATAGCCATAAGGTGCGGGGAGCCTGGCAAGTACCCCAAAGGCGCTTTGGGGCCACTATAATTACTGGCCCACCAAATCTGGTGAGTCTGGATCCTTTAGGGTGTTCCTGGTGGTGGTTACAGTCTACATATATAGAGAATTTATGGTTGAAGCGCTGCTCTGGAGTAAGGATAATATTTGAAAGAGAAGGATTGACTCAAGCCTTTTTGTGACAGAGGCGCACCCATAAGACTGTGGACTGTGGGAATCTTTCCCTTACAGATTTGATTGGAATAAAGCGTATTTGGGCAGGACAGCATATGTGATATAGATCAAATTGATTGTATTGAATTTTTATCACATTGATTAATTGAATACATCCAAATTATATTGATCATATTGATTGTAGTATATATAATATCTGAGCGCTGTATAATTGGGGTTGGAACTTGGAAGTCATTTTTCTTGTCGTACTATTGTTGCAAAAAGTTTAACATCAAAAGAAAATACAATGAAGGCTAGATAAAATGTGCTCAAGCCTGGAGATGCAAAATTGGTCTGCTTCTCAAACAATTGCCCTGATTGTTAACAAGGGAGAACATATGTGATCCTGCAAACATTGCCTGATTTTACTATTAATTGTCTGCTATTAATAATACGTTTTCAAACCTCATCTGGGTTATACAAGGAAATAGTGATGGTTACTTAACCACTTGATGACCCAGCCTTTACCCCCCTTAAGGACCAGCGCTGATTTCGCACAGATCAAACTCCAGGAGCGACCAGATCGCCCCCCTTTTTTCCCCACTAGGGGATGATGTGCTGGGGGGGTCTGATCGCTCCTGCCTGCGTGTGGCTGGCGGGGGGGGGGGCACCTCAAAGCCCCCTCCACCGCAGGATTCCCCCTCTCCCTCTCCTCCCTCCCTTCCCCGGAGATTGGAGGCTGCACAGGAACGGATCTGTCCTGTGCAGCCTCTAGCAGGCTCCTGCCTGTCATGTGACAGCGATCCCCGGCCGCTGATTGGCCGGGGATCGCTGATCTAGTACAACGCTGCTACTGTTAGCAGCATTGTACAAATGTAAACAAAGTGGATTATTTCCGCTTGTGTTTACATTTAGCCTGCGAGCCGCAATCGGCGGCCCACAGGCTATTCACGGAGCCCCCCGCCGTGAATTGACAGCAAGCAGCCGCTCGTGCGAGTGGCTGTTTCCTGATTAATCAGAATTAATTAATTAAGCCTGCAGCCAGCGACGCAGATCTGCGTCGCTGGTCCTGCAGCTGCCACTTTGCCGACGCGCGTTATGAGTGCGCGGTCGGCAAGTGGTTAAATATTAAAGAAACTGCACTTGTGCAAGTTAATTCACATTCACACACTTTTAGGATTGCCCTAGGATTATTACAAAACTAGCTGCCAACGTTTCTTTAAACTTCGCTATGGTCTTGTATGCAAGAGAAAGGGGAAAGGGGAAAAATGTTGACACATCATAGTGGAGAGTTTTAATAAATCCAGGACAGGGGTGCAGGGTCACATGAGAAACACAAAGTATACCCTCTTCCAATTGTAAGGTTTTACATATCAGGACATAATAAAAAAAATGCCTGGTTCTTAGAAGGTTCTAAAACAATGAACAGAAATGGAAAATCAATTTGTGAAAAACGAAGTATACTCCATGATTCAATAAGTTGTAGAACCAGCTTTAGCAGCAATATCTGAAAGTAATAATTGCCTGCATAACTTTATTAGTCTCTCAAATCACTGTTGAAAACCTTTAGCCTACTCTTCTTTACAACAATGTTTCAGTTTTATGACTTTTTTTTTGTCTAATGCTCTGTTAAAGTCCCACCAGTAGGGTAACAGTAGTAATCGAGGACTGCCTGGTCCATTTCCTTCTTCTGCAGAGTAGGCAAAGCAGACCAATGTTATATTACCTGCTCCAGCACTGTGTCAGGTCTCCTGTTCTTCCCAGCAGCCACATGCTCTCTGTTGCCATCCTCTGGCCCCCAATGCATGTCAACTTATTGGGAGTCAGGTATCATTTACGCTCTCAGTATTGAAACTATTTTAGTTACTGTTTAAGCCGACAAGTGTTTTTATGTTCAATTGTGGTGAAAAAGAGATAATTTGCATACTCAGTAGTGTTGCATTGTGGGTAACCACAAATATTTACTTATAGTTGAATTATGGCAAATTTCACCAAGCATTGCTTATTAGTAGGAGGGCTTTCAGTCTCTTTTATCCCCCTATACATTCCTAGTGGTTTGGGTCACCCCAAGCTGCTTGGTTACTCTATGTTCAATTGTTAAACTGTCAGCAATAGTTAAATTCATATGTTAACTACCTGACGACCGTGTCACGCCAATGGGTGTGAACGCGATGACAGCCCCAGGACCACCTAACGCCAATTGGTCCTGGGGCCAGCTACTGCAGGAGATCGCGCGCAGGCTGCGCGTGCATCTCCTGCTTGGGGGGCGGAGCTCCGCCCCACCTTCAGTCTCCGAGCGGCGATTGTCGCTTGGAAGACTGTTAGACGGCGAAACCGCCATCTTTCTACTGAGTACAGCGCTGCGATCAGCAGCAGCGCTGTACTGGGGACAGCTGCGTGACATGGCTGTCCTCCTGGGGCACAAAAGAGCAATTGGCAGTGATAGGCTGAAGCCTATCACAGCCGATCGCTGTGATAGGCTGGCTGGGGGAGAGAGGGAGGGTGGCTGAGGAAGGAAGCAAAAACGTGTATTTATTAAAAAAAGACTATAAATATTTATAATAAAAAATAAACAACTGGGGGGCGATTAGACCCCACCAACAGAAAGCTCTGTTGATGGGGAGAAAAGGGGGGGGGGATCACTTGTGTGCTGAGTTGTGCGACCCTGCAGCTATGCCTTAAAGCTGCAGTGGTCAGTTATGTAAAAATTGCCCTGGTCTTTAGGGGGGTTTAACACTGCAGTCCTCAAGAAGTCAATAATAAATGTTTTATGACTGTCATATTGCATTTACAACACTGTTGAATGACCTTTTTTAAAAACAAGAAAATCAAAATAATCTTTGAAAGGCAAAAGTTTTGCATCTTGTAACAATGCATTTCATAAGGGTACACCCACGCTTCATCAGGTCACAAGCAAACAATGCTTCAAAATTGTTAAAATAGTTTCCAAGTACAGGCGTTTCTTCCAATTATTTTAGATTCAATAGAATTTATATTAAAAAATAACTAAATCATCTTCCTGGATGAGGTATATCTATGCAGGACGGCAATTGGTATGACATTTCCCAACCTATATATGGAGTGGTTGGAGAACCAATTCATTTTTCCTTCCCTCCAACCCATTACGTGTGGATCTTGTTCTCCATCACCGGTTCATAGATGACATTCTATGTGTATGGGTTGGCACTAAAGAAAATCGAAACAAATACCTAGAATACCTCAACTCAAATTCAACGTCAGTCAAGCTGACATTCTGAAAACATATGAACAAGCATCGGTCAAACATTAATAATGGTGAACTGAAACATGGTGTTTCCAGTCACTTCTACCATTAACAAAACAAAGATTTTAAACTTCACCTTAGTTGTGACCAGTCTCTGCACTTTGTATAGCCATGGCTGAACCTTTAGCAGGTCCACCACACCTGCACTCAAATGTAGCACAGCAAAAAGTTGGAGGCGGCACTCAAATGACTTGCAAACAAAGTATGTTGGAGCAACAGGGCAATACATGTTTCAGCCAGGCTCTTTCTTCCGGTGTGCCCCTACCCTTCCACAATGCAAATTTAAAGCCCACCCACAGGAAGTAACCAACACCATTTGCATACATATAAACATGGCCAATTCTGCATTAGGATGCTCTGTATGGGGAGCTGTTTGCAGAGCTACCACTGATTTTGACATGGCAAGACTGTGTGCATGATCTGTGGATCAGATGTGAGAAAAGTGAGTTAAGATGTGGTGCCCCAAAAGAGAAGGGGAAAGGGGTACCTTTCCTTGTATGGGATGCAGTGCCATCATTAAAGGTAACCAATGTGAGTCATCCTAGATCAGGTGCAAAAGTGTGGATCCGTGGTCAGTTTTTCTGTTACAGTTCCTCGAAATGATGTAGATGTCACTTCTGCCCCTCAACCAAAGAATGTGACGTCCTCCATGAGAACTAGTGCTAAATTTCAGCAAATGCTACTTCCGCACTTTGAGCCAAAAGAGTGGACATTATTTCTGCAATTTTTGTCCAACTTTCCCCCATACATTATGTCATTTATGGTTTTCAATTGGAAGAAATGCCAGAACCAGGAAACTATTTATATCATTTTGAAATATTGCATACTTGTGACCTGATGAAGCATGGGTGTACCCATATGAAACGCATTGTCACATGCTGCCAAACTTTTAATAAACTTGGTAACCATTGTTACAAACTCTTTATTAATTTATTACTTGCACCGCATGCATTTAATGCCTAGCGGCACTTGCTGCCCACCATCAGCCGTATCTGCAGCTACAGTGAGACCAGCAAGGAGCCTGCCTGGAGCCTAGAGCCTGGTCCCAGGCCTGAAGTGGGACATATGCGAATACTGCCTGTCGCCATACCTGCAAGGCCAGGTGATGCTTGTCCTGTAAGAGCTGTACCTAGTACACACTGTGTGCGCTTTCTTTTTTGTCTTTATCTGTTGCAGTGGAGTTCTAAAAGCTGCACCAGTGGTACTTCCTCCTCACCTGATCCCACTGTACTTAATGCTGGGCATACATGGGTCGATCCGGCGGCTCGATCAGCCGCCGGATCGACTCCCGCTGCGTCCCCGCAGGCGCTTTCTTATTTTCCGCTCGACTCCCCGCTATCGTACGCCCGAGGGGTTCAAGCGGGGTATCAATCCGGCGGGTCATCGGACCTGTCGGAAATGATCAGCTGGGAGCATCAGCGGCTCGATACACTGTACAGAAATGTACCGTGTATCCCCAGCATAAGGAATGTCTATCCCTTACGCAAAGTCCTTGAAAATGGGAAACCCTTCCCAAACTGATGGACAACAAAAACAGCTGTTCCTGTAAGATCATTGCTGATGTGTTTCCTTCTTTTGTATTAACACACCTAAATAACCTAGACAAGCAACATACCAAAACTCCTCCTTTCATAAAGGTGGTCACACTTGCAGATGATCAGTTAATTCAGTGCAACTCATTAGTAGCACCTGATGGGTGTCCTACGGTAATGGCAAGGGTGTACTTCACACACTTTTTAAAAAAAATATTTGTTAAATAAATAATTACACGATGTAATAAGACACATATTGATCACCTGTAGTTGTATTTATCTAGTTTTAAGACCTGCAAAGGACCCATTTATTTTCTTATGCCCTGATATGCAAAACCTTCAAAGAGGATGTACTTACTTTTCCACCTATATGTCCTCCCTCTAATGTTTCTCATTTCTGCAGCACTTATTTTACTAAAAGAACATGCATGTGCATTACTTGTTTTCATATCAGGCTTGAACTATGCATGTACTTTTTTCTTGTGTTGCTGGATGTTCTAACTGTACTTATCATGAACTATGTATGTATTCCTGGTCCCCATTCTACTGTGTTTTTATTTTTATTGTTAGTATTGAAATGTCTACAATGCCATAATGTTTTGTAAATAAAATAATAATGCCAATGATCATTATTATTATTATCATCAATCTGATATGTCCTTCAAGCTTGATGGATCATTGTTTACTAACAAAGAAAATGTTCCGAACAGCCTAATAAATGAAAACCGTAAAAAAAACTTCATATAAAGGAAAGCAAATTATTTTTTTCTACCTATTAAAGAATATATGGTTAAGTAACTCATGGATGATTTTTCCTGACTCTCATTGGTTTAATGGCATTTATAAAAGGAAAAGGTTGTGCATATGTATAGTGCTGTGTTGAAAGAATGCGTTTTGTTCCTGTTTCAGTTGCACACAAGAAACGATCACCAGAGGGCAATCCTTCTTCACTTTGGAATGCGTAGGTGTGTCTGTGACCAAGAGAAAATGTTGCAGATCTGGAAAGCTAGCTAAACAACAAAGGAGCTTGTGTCTGAGGGAAAGAGTATAATTGTCTCTCAAAATGATGTGGAAAGCTCCTCAAGATCATTCTCATCAAATCTGCATCTACATTAGATTAAATTGAGGTGTAATTCAGCTACACTTTGTTCTCTTTATTATATCTTGATGTATCCCTAGGACAGCAATGAAAAATGAATTAATTTCACAGCTCTTTCCTTTGCTGCATGGCAATTCAGAAACTGCTGCATTGCCTGAAATGTGATTGTCTTCCAGAGTGAAATTTCAAATGCGCAAATTCTCTTTAACTCTGTGTCCTCAAAACACACCATAATCTCTTGTTCCCAGTATGGAGGACATGGTAATAAGAGGATTTTTGCATAACTGGAGCTCCATCCGTGCTGCCCTTTTTTCAGTCTCTGCTACTGTAGAAGCCATATTCAATCCTGTGATTGAAATATCCTTCATCTGTGGAGGAATCCAGTGGAGCTCTTGTGTTATTCTGATTTATGTCATGTCTGTGACTAGTAAGTAGGAGTAAACCCAGCTACTGGACCCAATAAAAGCTATTGTGGCCATCAAGAGTCTGATCTCATACACATGACATGAGCTTGTGCATGCTAATCTGAAAACAGTCAGTGGAAGGATGCGTCGAGCAGCTTTGTTGTAAACTTAAAGGACCCTTCAGCTTTAGTCCTGGTGTATGGCATATAAAACTCTGTAGGCACAAACACAAAACAAAGGCAAATAACATTTATATTGCACCTTTTCTCCTGGCAGACTGAAGCACCAGAGTTGCAGCCACTAAGGTGCGCTCTATAGGCAGTAGCAATTTTAAGAGTTCTTGTCTGAGGACTCCTTACTGGATAGGTGCTGGTTTACTGAACAGGAAGAGCCCAGATTTGAACCCAGGTCTCCTGTGTCAGAGGCAGAGCCTCTGAGCCTTAACCAGTACACTATCCTGCCACTGTAGGGGAGCTGTGTTTAGCTTAGAACAAGCATTCAGCAAGTCTCGCCTGTGTTGAATGTTATTAAATGCACATTGAAGTGGTTATATGTATATATTTTTTTTAATCTGTCCATAAATAGCAGGGGTTGGTCATAAGAAAAAGGTGTGATCTGAAAGTGCTAAGGCTTCAAATCTGTTGACAAGTATATAGGGCCGGTTCTAGCTACAATGGGGCCATGGGGCAAAAGTAAGGTGGGGGCCCCCCTGATGCCCCCCCTTCCAACCATATAACCTCCAGGGCCCCTGAGCCGGTAGCCAGGCCCAATCTAAGTGTCATTCCCCCCCCCCAACCGACACACAATATCTTTAGGTGTCCATATGCCCCCTAAAAAGCATTTTTGGGGCTCCCATTATTCCTCTCCTCTTCTTCCTATACAGAGTAAACTTACATAGCACTCCTGCTCTCATGGGTCACCATGTGGGGCTCGACCAGGCTCTGGGGCCCTGGGGCAATTGCCCCCTTGGCCTCTGTGGAAGAGACGGCCCTACAGATATAAGCAAGAATGTTTTTCTCAGCAAGGTTTGCATTTTTGTTCTATGGTGGTGGAAGAGGGCGACCCAAAAGCCATAAACTTTATTCATTGAAAGATAGATCAGGTGATTAATCATTAACTGATTTGATTGTTTGAAAATCCAAACCAAAAGCAGTATGATTTTAATTAGATTTTTATGCCAATCTTTTTTAAATCAATCAATTATACGCCATAGTTTAGCACTGTTCTATGCAGATAAAAAAACATTGATGTGAAAAAAATTTGATTGAAAATTACTTTTCTGCCAGACACTTTAGTGGGTCATATATAAATATACAAGGGGCCACACAGCATACCAAAAGAGTATTTTTAAATGAATAGCTTTGAAAGTTCCCCATAAAATGATAGATTAATCTGAAACATGTCAGTAAGAGGTTTCAAGCTGCCAAATGAATAATACCTACTGTAACTGACAGCTAGACAGGATATAAGTCACTTACAGTGCATTTACAGACATATATACACCTTACATGTATGTTTCTGTTTTATTTGTGATAGTGATCCTTTACCTAACTCTTTAGGATATGGCCCTCTATAGACATAGCTAATGTTAGCTTATTGAGGGGTGGGGACATTCTTCTTAGGATGGCCATGGGTTTAATAGGAACTACCAACAGGATGGGGGAAATGGGATAACCCTGAAATGTATCTCTGCATAAGGCAATAGTTGGGGAGAGAGTGTTATTAACCATTATGGCTGTGGTGGGCTCTATGTAGAGCATTTTGACCCATTTGATACATTTCAGGCCAAATCCTATCATCTACAAAACCTTCTTCAAGTACCCCCACTCAATACTATTGAAGTCCTTAGTGGTGTCTAGTGACATGTATTATCAGGAATGAATGATAAGCAACTAGTAGACCTAAGCTCATTTATAAAAAACGTGCTCTAAATCTCTTGTGACGCCGCCGCACCAACTCATATTAGTGCTTTTTTTATAGGGATGAACAATTTTCGTTATCAGAGAGAGCCTAGTTTCCAAACAAGGAGATTGGCCTGTATGAGCCATAGAGTTAGGAGGAGCTTTTCCCGGTCTTTAATCCTTTCCACTCTGAGCACTTTTGAAAAGTCGGTACCTTCTGCTTGGAGTTTTGTTTACAGCAAGCATGTAAACAACATCTCTCTTCCAGGAGAACATACTTCTAGTATGTTATAATACAGTAACTTGTTATGTGTTTTTTTTTCCAACACATTAAAATTGATGATAATTTACCTTCACCTGGCAGTTTGATGCCTTTTTGGTATATATTTTTTTTATGCTTGGAATTTTTGCAATTGTGATTTTTGTTTTGGGAACGAGAATCGCCACTCAGTCGCTCCCAAAATGCTACATGCAGCACTTTTGCGATCTCAAAGCTACAGTTTACACTGCACTAGCAATTTGCCATTCAATGGCCATTGGCAATCGCTACACAGTTGTCCCCCAATCACACAGCCAGTAAATGAGTTCCTGGCTATCCACGATTGCACTTTTCCAGTTTTCAGCCATTCAGGTTCTTCATGTGTTGGCCATATCTCAGGTCATTGGGGAACAGTTATTATCCCAAATGGTCCTCTGGCGTGGGACATTTGAGCATGCAAATCATTGCCATATTTGTGGTCTGCACCGCTGAGACATATGATAGGAACGGGAAAAATATGTCCCTCCCTGCAGGACATATGAGTGCAAAGGGTTAATATAAGGACCATTATTGCGTGCATGCATGAGAGAGTTAGGAAACTGACCATATTCAAATGCAGTATTGTACATTACAAAAAGGCTGGGAAACACTGTGTCAGCTTATAGCTTATGAAATTCAGGGGAAAGGCTATCATGGCCTGGGGCTTGGTGGTTAGGAAAAGATGTCATTTCTGTCACTATCTCTTCCTACATAACTAGGGTCTCTAGAGTTTGTCTATCTTGTTTCTCTAAGCATGGTAGTGGGATTCCGCCAAGAAACTGAGAGAAACAGAGGCTTAAGTATGAGGACTGTCACCTGGCAGGGATCATGTTCCATCCTTCAGGTGACAGTGCAGGGCCAAGGCTGTACAGACATGTCACTAGCCTCCAGGAGCAGGAGCAGTAAGTGAGAGAACAATGCCCTCGGCCAGCAAGTGGTTGAGACAATCTGAAAGGCAAATTGCTGGCCAAGGCACTGAGTGGAATCGAGGGTTACTGTGTACACATGCTAGACTCTAGAATCATCTACCTTGTGTAAAAGGATATATTTCAACAACGTAACCATAGTTCTTTCTACAGGAAGGAGGGGAGGTTGGGGCTGGGGGGGGGGGGGGTTGTGCCTGTCTGTCAGCCATCTAATAGCTTCTAATAGCTGAGCAGTGCAGTGCAGCAGAAGACTACTACCTGCTCTAGCAATGCATGTTTCCACTTCACTGCAGCCTGTCAGCGTCGGCAGTGTTCCTCTGTATGCTACTGAATGCGTGTCACGTGACATCAGGAGCTTTATGGAGGAACCCTGCCAAAACTGACAGGCTGCAGTGCTGCTGCAGCAGGAATGCACTGCTCTACTATTGGATTGGGGGATGGAGAAAGATGTGCACCCTATCTCCCCCTAAAATTTCTAGGGGTAAATTCTACAGTGACTAATAACTGATGAGTTCTCATGCTGCCTACACTTAATTTGGGGGAATGTATATATTGCGCTGGCCACATCCTACTGTGCGTGTGCGGAGGGGGGGAGGGGGATTATTATAGTAGCCAGGGTGAAGTATTCATTACATTGCCACATTATTAAAATGGCCACACTTGCTGGGGGGGGGGGGATTATTATTGTACTGGCCACACTTAGTAAGGGGTGGGAATTAGACTGACCACACTTGTTTTTAGTGTGTGTGTGTGTGTGTGGGGGGGGGGGTAGTTATTCTCCTCCATAATAACTGCTGCCACCATTTCCCACCACTAATAATTTGCGTGGCCAACTTAACTTGCCCCACTCTGGTGGGAAATAGTGGCACCAGTTATTATGGAGGAGGGGAATGGTCACCACACTTGTTGGGTGATGGGGGGGGTCACGACACTTGTTGGGTGATGGAGAGGGGGAATGGTCACCACACTTGTTGGGTGATGGGGGGGGGGGGGTCACCACACTTGTTGGGTGATGGAGAGGGGGAATGGTCACCACACTTGTTGGGTGATGGGGGGGGGGGGGGGGTCACCACACTTGTTGGGTGATGGAGGAGGGGAATGGTCACCACACTTGTTGGGTGATGGAGGGGAGGATGGTCACCACACTTGTTGGGTGATGGAGGGGGGGGGGGATGGTCACCACACTTGTTGGGTGATGGAGGGGAGGATGGTCACCACACTTGTTGGGTTATGGAGGGGGGGGGGGGATGGTCACCACACTTGTTGGGTAATGGAGGAGGGAAATGGTCACCACACTTGTTGGGTGATGGAGGAGGGAAATTGTCACCACACTTGTTGGGTGATGGAGGAGGGGAATGGTCACCACACTTGTTGGGTGATGGAGGAGGGAAATGGTCACCACACTTGTTGGTTAAAGAGGGGGCTATTAAGTCCACACTTGTTCTGGACATTGGCCTCACTTGTTAGGGGGTTAATGGGGGGAGGGGGGCATTGAAACTTAGGTAGGGAAGTCACGTTAAATGTTTGCAAGGGTGCCCATGGTTTGTAGTTACCCCTCTGCTTTATTTGGATATCATTCAGATAGCAATGTTTGAAGAGCATCAATAGACTTTAGATCTGAAGCTGTCTGGTGCAATTCAGTGAGTAATTAGTACTTTTACCCCTTAATTGGCCAAATCTTAAACAATTCCCCTATGGCTGCCATTCCTGATACCCAGAATTGACTTTCCTGCTTAACATAAACCTTTTCCTGATGCCTAAGCCAAATATGCTCCCTGACGCAATCTTTCTATTGCCTATCCCTTACCACCCTAATGTAATTCCCTGCTTTATGCCTAATCCTAACCCCACCAATTTAATCCCCTTCTTGATGCCATTCCTTCTCCCACAGTTTCCTAACAATAACCCTCCTAAAATCAGAATCTAACCTTAATGGCTTACCATAACTGATATACAACACAAAAGGACCAACACCACCCAAAATGAATCTATAGCATGCATGTGCTCATAGTGATATATACTGGCCAACATCCAAATAAGTGGCTAATAAAGATTATTGTATTCAACCTTTTATGATAGCCAACTTCCTATACCTTTAGACAGTTTGGTTCTCCTGCCTTTTGTTCTTTGGTTCGCAACACTAACCTCAGTGGCCAATGTGCAATGTGTAGGCTGCTGAGCAGCCAAAACAACCCTCTTAGCACCGATAATATTGGATAATTTGATTTTGCACTATTTGAGTCAATTGAATGCACACACAGCATAAACTTATTTTTTTAATAACCAGGCACACATTTTGCAACTCCCATCTGGATCATAGCAGGGTAGGGCTGTAAGGATTTCTATAAGGTTATTGAACTAGTTTGTGCTTTTGCATTCAAATGCAGCACCCACATCCAGTACAGCCTGCAAAGTTGAAGTGTGGGGGCATGCACATGACTTCAGCCAATTTACAAAATCAGCCTTATTACTTCTATCCTATAACTTCCTATACCTGTTCTAATGTGGTCTGTCTTACTGCAGCCTTTCCTAGTTGCACAGTGGCTGTATTATCTCTGTTATATAATCTAATCTTCTTTTCTTTGTCAGCTTTGTCGGCTCAGGCAGGAATGTGCTGCTCTACTGTGATAGGTAGAAGTTATACACACCCTCTCCACGCTCTGTATGAGTCACCAACTGAGCTTCTCTCAGCCTATCACATGCTGCCTTAAACTGGCAATTACAAGCCAGGATTGCAGCAGGGAGTGGCAGAAACAGCAAACAGGGGCCCAGGAGAACATAATGAATAGAATGGTATGCTTTTTATTGTAAGAATTTTAGAGTACAGATTCTCTTTAAATCCTAGGTAATAGTGGCAATTTGGAAATAGTACTTATGCTGCGCCACACATGAATCTTATACTGTCTTATACTGTCCAATATGATTCACATAAAGTCCTTTTAGTGCACTGTGTGTCATCTACGTGTAATCAAAGTACAAAAAGAAAAAATCCACTGCGCGCTTTCAGGACAACCCTGCAAAAAACAGCTCAAAATACAGTGGGTTGCAAAAGTATTTGGCCCCTTTGAAGTTTTCCACATTTAGTCACATTACTGCCACAAATATGAATCAATTTTATCAGAATTCCACGTGAAAGACCAATACAAAGTGGTGTACAAGTGAGAAGTGGAATGAAAATCATACATGATTCCAAACATTTTTTACAAATAAATAACTGCAAAGTGGGGTGTGCGTAATTATTCAGCTCCCCGAGTCAATACTTTGTAGAACCACCTTTTGCTGCAATTACAGCTGCCAGTCTTTTAGGGTATGTCTCTACCAGCTTTGCACATCTAGAGACTGAAATCCTTGCCCATTCTTCTTTGCAAAACAGCTCCAGCTCAGTCAGATTAGATGGGCAGCGTTTGTGAACAGCAGTTTTCAGATCTTGCCACAGATTCTCAATTGGATTTAGATCTGGACTTTGACTGGGCTATTCTAACACATGGATATGTTTTGTTTTAAACCATTCCATTGTTGCCCTGGCTTTATGTTTAGGGTCGTTGTCCTGCTGGAAGGTGAACCTCCGCCCCAGTCTCAAGTCTTTTGCAGACTCCAAGAGGTTTTCTTCCAAGATTGCCCTGTATTTGGCTCCATCCATCTTCCCATCAACTTTGACCAGCTTCCCTGTCCCTGCTGAAGAGATGCACCCCCAGAGCATGATGCTGCAACCACCATATTTGACAGTGGGAATGGTGTGTTCAGAGTGATGTGCAGTGTTAGTCTTCCACCACACATAGTGTTTTGCATTTTGGCCAAAAAGTTCCATTTTGGTCTCATCTGACCAGAGCACCTTCTTCTACATAGTTGCTGTGTCCCCCATTTGGCTTGTGGCAAACTGCAAACGGGACTTCTTATGCTTTTCTGTTAACAATGGCTTTCTTCTTGCCACTCTTCCATAAAGGCCAACTTTGTGCAGTGCACGACTAATAGTTGTCCTATGGACAGATTCCCCCACCTGAGCTGTAGATCTCTGCAGCTCGTCCAGACTCACCATGGGCCTCTTGACTGCATTTCTGATCAGCGCTCTCCTTGTTCGGCCTGTGAGTTTAAGTGGATGGCCTTGTCTTGGTAGGTTTACAGTTGTGCCATACTCCTTCCATTTCTGAATCATTGCTTGAACAGTGCTCCGTGGGATGTTCAAGGCTTTGAAAATCTTTTTGTAGCCTAAGCCTGCTTTAAATTTCTCAATAACTTTATCCCTGACCTGCCTGGTGTGTTCTTTGGATGTCATGGTGTTGTTGCTCCCAATATTCTCTTAGACCACCTCTGAGGCCGTCACAGAGCAGCTGTATTTGTACTGACATTAGATTACACACAGGTGCACTCTATTTAGTCATTAGCACTCGTTGGGCAATGCCTATGGGCAACTGACTGTACTCAGACCAAAGGGGACTGAATAATTATGCACACCCCACTTTGCAGTTATTTATTTGTAAAAAATGTTTGGAATCATGTATTATTTCCGTTCCACTTCTCTTGTATACACCACTTTGTATTGGTCTTTCACGTGGAATTCAAATAAAATCGATTCATGTTTGTGGCAGTAATGTGGCAAAATGTGGAAAACTTTAAGGGGGCCGAATACTTTTGCAAGCCACTGTAGCGTAATACTGTTTTAATTATATGCTTCACTCGTGCTTCACCACAACCGTGCAGGTGCTCAAAGCGGTGTTATGCTGTACTCCCACTACCACCCCGCAAACAGAGAGGCTCACCAGATTGAAGCCACCTCTCAATCAGGTGGGGGACTCGCTCAAACTGTATGTATCACTCAGACCTCAGTGACACATACCCAGACATCAAGGTTAAAAACGCCTTTAATTTCTTCAATAAACATATAAAAAGAACTAATTGCGCAGTATCTCCAGACAAGTTAAAAATCACAACTGCGATTCTTTCGCTACTACAGCAACTTACAGACTCCAAAGAGTTAGTTGGCATATCACAGCGGTGTGTCTTGCAGGCCCGGTGCTGATACTCTCATTGCCGTTCGCGGCGTCCCGCTCTCCCCGGCTTAGTGTACTTCCCAGGATCGTCTGTGCTAACACGCCTCTCTGTCTACATCACCTTGCGTCAGGCGTACTGGCTTCCGCCCTACGCACGTTTTATCTTCCTCCAGACTCATCAGGGGCTAGCGTTGCCAGTACGCCAGCCGCATAAATACAATCCCCATCTACGTCACCACCCACGTGACCCCCGCGCTCCCGCAGACTCACCTCTGTGAGATACTATTACAATGGTGCATAAAATCACTGACATCATTAAACCTGAGCAATATATATATATATACTACTTCTACTAACCCTATTTAATTCTCTGTTTACCTACATCTTCAATTGTCTATACAATATCCATTTAATATACACATCTAATCATACTGCCATCTAGTGTTTTAAAACAATATGACACTTCTCCACTATTTCAATATATTCCCTATACCAATGTCAATCCCCCTTATATCCTAAGTGACCCATCTATCAAACAAATTGTACCCCTCATCACCCACTTATCAAGCCAACCCCCTTACCCAAACTGCCAGATTTACCATAATTACTCCTCAGTCATTAGTTATAAAACAATTTAAATCGAATTCGATGTTGAGGCCAGTAGGTGCAAATGATTTTAAACTGTAAATCCACCTGCTCTCAGCCCTTGATATATCCCTCACTTTGCTGGAACCCCTCCATTTAGGTATCCATCTCTCTATGCCCATAAATTTTAGCAGACTTGGATCACGATTATGGAACTTTTTAAAATGGCTAGATACATTATGAGACTCCAGACCTTTTTTGATGTTGTACACATGTTCATTTATCCTTTTATGGAGTGCTCTTGTGGTGCGGCCCACATACTCTAACCCACATAGGCACCAGAGTACATAGAGCACACCAACCGATTAACACGTGATGCATTGTTGTAACATATGAATATACCCAGTGTTATGTGCCACAAAATGGTCTCCCCTTATCCCTTCCGCCTCCCTACAGCTCCTACATTTCCTACACAGAAAAAACCTTTTTGCCCCAACAAGTTAGTAGCCATGTTATGGGGAGGGTTAATACAACTTGTCACCATTCTACACTGCAGATTGGGGGCTTTCCTATATATAAAGGATGGTTTCTCAGGGATATACTTACCCAGTATTCCATCTAATTTGATGATGTTCCAATGTTTATTAATAATTGTCTCCAACTGTCTATGCTGTCTACTAAATCCAAACTGAATTGCATATTCTTGATTGCTTGATGGGTTACGGTTAGCCCCTGCTACAAGAGTTCTTCTCTCCATTTGTCCCACATCATTTGCCACTTTCTCCACATCACCCCTTCTGTACCCCTTTTCCACAAATTTCTCAACCAAAACTTGGCTTTGTACTTCATAATCATGTTGAAAACTGCAGTTTCTCTTTATACGTATTAATTGGCCTTTGGGGATATTTTTTAGCCATCTGTCATGATGGCAACTCGATTGAGGAATGTACCCATTCCTATCAGTGGGCTTGAAATGGGTTTTGGTAACCAACTTACCTTTATCCTTCCACATCTCCAAATCAAGGAACTGTACTCTTTCCATACTGCATGTAAAACTTAGCTCAATTTTCCCCCAAAACTGATTTATCTCCAGGCAGAACTGATCCAGTTCCTTCCTGGGTCCCCTCCAAATAAACATCAAATCATCAATAAACCTGGTCCAAAATCTTATCCTATTCCATTTTGTTTGTTCCAATATTAATTTTTCCCCATCTGCCCATAAATAAATTGGCTACGCTTGGGGCATATTTTGCCCCCATAGCGCAGCCCTGTTTCTGTAAAAAATAATCCCCTTCATACCAAAAATAACTGTGTTTCAAAGAAAAATTCCATAAATCCAATATAAACTCAATCTGTCTATCGTCAAGGCTGGAGTTTGCACGCAACGTCTCTCCGACTATTTGCATCCCTTTTTGATGCAGAATCACAGTATATAATGATGAAACATCAACAGTTACAAGCCAATCATCCTGACTAATCTCTACTTGTTCCAACTTCTGCAGCAGGTGTTTCGTATCCTTTAACAGTGCTGGAAATTTGGCTACTTCCTCCTGTAGGAAGAGATCTATATACTCACCTACTCGTTGCGTTGAAGACTCCACTCCACTGACTATAGGGCGCCCAGGGGGATTAATAGCATCCTTATGAATCTTTGGATTATAATAAATTACCAGAGTTCTTGGAACTGTGGGAAGGAAGTACTTGAACTCCTGTGTATTAATGATACCAACCTTCTCCCCATCAAGCAATATCCGTTTTAATTTTTCCTTAAATGCCACAATCGGGTTCCCTGGTAGTTTCTCATATGTATGCTCATCCCCAAGGATTCTCTCCATCTCCCTTTTATGTTGGTCACTGTTCATCACCACCAACCCTCCCCCTTATCTGCTGGCTTCAGTATCAAGTTGTTATTATCCACCAGTTCCTTTATCTGTTGATCCATATATTTCCTCCCCTTCTCCTGTCTGACTTCGGCTTTCTTGAAAGTTTCCACTGTACTGTCTTTCCCCACATCCTGTACGTTGATCTGTACTTTGCATTTGTATATTTAAACTCTGGTTGTGCGGTTATACCACTACCCACTGGGATTTTTCTATTTAAAAAATATTTTTTCATATTAACTTTCAGCACATATTTATTAACATCAAGGTAAGTCTCAAATATATTCAATCCTTTTGGGGGGGGAGGGGCTTGGGGGGTAATTTGAGGCCCTTGTCTAGCAAATATAACTGGCCTTCAGTAACCTCAATGCCACTAATATTGAATATACCCTTTCCTTTTCCTTTTCTTATTTTCTTCTTTTGCTCTCTGTATCCTCCTCTGTTTCCTCTTCTATTCTTCTTTTTATCCCACCTCCCCCCTCCCATCTCTCCGGGTATCCCCGACCCCAATCTGGTCCCCAATGCAAATCTAAAAAATGATTGTCAGATAAATTAAATGGTTCATACCTATTATATAGGGGTATATTTCCTTTTGGGGGCTCCACATTGTATGGTGGAACTTTTCCATTGCTCCTAGGATGTTGTGGGTAACCACCTCCATAACCCCCACCCCTTGGGTACCTACCCGACCTGGGGGGTCTGTAATCTCTTGGGGCATTAGGTGAATTATACCTTTCTTGGTATGGTTCCGGTTGTTTGGGTTTGCTCCCCCCCATCCACCCGATGGACTTGCTTATTCAGTGTGTTGGTTATTTGAAATCTGACTATCCAATTTTTGTTTCCCTCTCCATTGGGTACTACACCACTGGGAGCGGGGTCCGGATTTTTTGGGGGCACCTCCTTTTTTATTTGCCATTTATAGGCTCGTTGGTTCTTGTATTCTGCCCAATCATTTTGAAACCTTTTCTGTCTAATTTCTATAACTTCCTTCTCATTCCTAACAATTAACTGGATGAGCTCTTCCATTTTTTTATTATATGTCTCTTGCTCTTTAAATGGTTCTAATGCTTGTTTGATATCATGTATTTCTTTCTGCAATTTATCCAATCTATCCTTTTTCCTCTTACACAGACGTTTCAACAATTCCACCCTGCATTCATTCAAAAATTCCCCCAATTCAACATCATTAGTATCATTATTTTCCTTGTCATTAACAACCAGATCCCATCTATATCTCTTTTGCACAATGCCATCCTCTGTATATCTCTTCAAACTAGCCAAATACCACCATGCCGTTTGCTCCTTTAACATCAAATTGTGCAAACTTTTAAAGTGACCTTCCATACTGGTCACTTGTTGAGGCTGGCGTACTGGCAACGCTAGCCCCTGATGAGTCTGTAGGAAGACGAGACGTTCGTAGGGCGGAAGACAGTACGCCTGACGCAAGGTGACGTAGACAGTGAGGCGTGTTAGCACGGACGGTCCTGGGAAGTGCACTAAGCCGGGGAGAGCGGGACGCTGCAAACGGCAATGAGAGTATCTGCGCCGGGCCTGCAAGACACACAGCTGTGATATGCAAACTAACCCTTTGGAGTCTGTAAGTTGCTGGAGTAGCGCGAAAAGCGCAATTGTGATTTTTAACTTGTCTGGAGACACTGCGCAATTTGTTTTTTATTTTTTTATTGAATAAAAGAAAGGCCTTTTTAACCTTGATGTCCGGGTATGCGTCACTGAGGTCTGAGTGATACATACAGTTTGAGCGAGTCCCCCACCTGATTGAGAGGTGGCTTCAATCTGGTGAGCCTCTCTGTTTGTGGGAAGGTGGGAGTACAGCATAACACCGCTTTGAGCACCTCGCCGGTTGTGGTAAAGCACGCGTGAAGCATATAATTAAAACAGTATTACGCTATTTTGAGCTGTTTTTTTGCAGGGTTGTCCTGGAAGCGCGCAGTGGATTTCTTCTTTTTGTACTTTGATTAATAGTGGCAATTTAGCATGAATTTCTAGAGCTGCACTACAGTTAAGAAAAGTGCAAATCCATCCCTAAACTGGCGCAGATTAAGAAGTGCTTGATAGCAGTTCTACAGATGTAGAACTGCAGGCTAGACATGATTGCAGAATGCAGGCTAGAAATGATTTGTGAAGTGCTCCTACCCCCTGCTGAATTACTCCTCAGAGCCTGCTGCTATCAATACAGCAGGTGTGCTGGTTACCTCAGCAACAGGAGTTCCCTCACACACTGCACTGTCTGAGAGACCTTCCTAGCTCCTCCTATTCTACAACAGTTTTAGAAGGAATCTGCACTATCTAATGATTTCTTAAGATGCAGGCTTTGGGCTTGCAAAACGGCTGTCAGGCCGCCATCTTTGTAAGATGTATCTGTCCTTGACTCCTGGTGGGATGAAATAAAGTGGGTGTTTGCATAGCTTCTCATCTGGTGCCCGGATTCCTTTTTTCCTTTTGAATGGTATCCAGGTTTGTCTGTTGCAATATCTCAGTGGACATTCCTGGCTCGCATAATGTTAACAGACAGACAATTTATTTCCATATCTCTGATACAGTATATGGTATGCTTCTGCTCCACAGATAGAACACCTCAATGGACAGCACATCAGATCTGCTACCTGGTCCATTGCTGTGTGAATGGATCTGAATATATGTCTTAACAAATATATTTACATGCATAGTTAGCCATGGGAACACAAATTAGTAATTAGTATCTACTTACCTTTTAATATGTAAATCAAGCTCATATAAAAATAGCTTAGTAATATTCACACATATACAGAAGATAATGGGAGACAGTAAAAAATTGCTTGCTGTCTGCTTCCCTATTTTTGGTCTGTACATTTTCTATAGGTTTTCCATTTCTCATAGGAAGCAAGAAGTCTAAGGCTCTTTTCTCTGTATTTGCCTTCTTCAGGTTATGTGGAGAAGACTGCTGGTTTCCCTGAGATGTTTTTTCTGTCATTTTCCAGTGCTCAATTTCAAATGAAACAAGTATGACTGGCTGTTATGCACAACATGCACAAATGCTTCACACACCAGGCATGGGCTGCAGTATTATCTCTCTCACTAGAACAGTTCTTGTAGGTTTGCTGAAGACATCCTGTCATCGGTATCACATGCCTAGAGATGGAGACATTTAGCCAGAGGGTACATCTTACTGAAGGACAAGGAAAGGTCAGACACAATTTATGACTACCCACTGTCACAGCTATGCTTTAGACAATAGCTTGAAGTCATTGCCTATATCTACTAAAGATCAATGCTGAAAGAAGGAATTTTTCCTAATAGCACAGAGTATGGACTCTCTCTTCTCCACAGTGAACTCCATAGCAAGAGGCAGGTAGAATGAGTGTGCATCAGTGGTCTTCCTAGCGTGAAAAGGTCGCAATCAATTGTATTCTGGGATTTCTGTAACAAAGGTATTTAAAGCAATTGTTGGCTTTAAAGCTGATGCATTGCTTCTTTAGGGAAAAAAACTATAACTTTGAGAGTACATTTGTAATTTCAGGCTGGCTTGATAGGATCTTATTAGATTAGTCACATAAATCTGTATCTGCTGCCTCCGAACCTAACTTAAATAATTTTGGTAACGTTTTCTATCATTCATGGAGCTGTCATGTAAAATGTTGCTTTGGATATCATAGAATTATTTTGTATGAAACATTGTGAGTTCTGTTTTCCACAAATAAAAACATTAAATATGTGTATCCTCTCCAACATATTGAAAATGCAATAAGGTACTTTGTAGAGCTGTCAACACCTTAAATTTGAGAAGATCTGCTGGTTGCTTAACGTCATGATAGCTTGTTGCCATGGCAGTGAGTTCTGAGCAGCTTTTTCCTGTTATATCGTATAAAGATTCTTGATAGCAAGATCAAGTCTTGATTAGACACAAGTAGCAGCATGTCTTCAGTGCTGTAGGAAATCTGGATTTAATTATTTAAAGTTGTTGCTGTACCAGCTATGGCTGCACAAAGGATATTCTTATAAGAGAGTGAATATAAACAGTGTAAAGAAGCAAAGTGCAGGTCAGAATTCCTGCTTCATAGGCCAACTTTGCTTAGCACTGCAAAACAATCTTCTTTAACTCCTCTCTGGATTCATCTCCTGCATGGGTCAGGCAGGAGTCATCATGCAGCATATAAAGTAGAAGAAAACAACTGATGTCAGACTATATTTACTAGAAACCCTACAATACAGTAGAAACCATGTGTCCTCATGAATAGGTGGGACTTTGTAGATCACAGGAAGTAGGTGTGCTCAATTGTAAGACCTCAGGTCTGTTAATAGGAAATAATAATTAGAGATGGCTCGAACAGTTTGCTGGCGAACGGTTGCAGGCGAACTTCCGGGGGTTCGCGATAGCGGAGAACCGCAAACTTTACCGGAAGTTTGGTTTGCCCCCATAGTGCACCATTAGGGTCAACTTTGACCCTCTACATCACAGTCAGCAGGCACATTGTAGCCAATCAGGCTACACTCCCTCCTGGAGCCACTCCCCTCCCTTATAAAAGGCAGGCATCACCGGCCATTTTACTCACTCGTGTGCCTGCAGAAAATAGAGAAGGGACAGCTGCTGCAGACTCTCTCATAGGGAAAGATTAATTAGGCTCTTGTAGGCTTTTTAGCTTGCTCCTTGCTGATTCTTATTGCTAAAATAGCACCCCACAACAGCTCTTTTGAGAGCTAATCTTGTTCTTGTGATCTATTTTTTTTTCTGTGTGTCCCACTGACACTTGTGTTGCATAGACAGCCTTGATAATTCATACTGTGTGTGCCACTGCCAGGCCCAGCACATTCAGTGACTACCTGTGTGTGTGACAGGTGCACATTACCCATCACTGTGTATACCTACCTGTTGTTCACTGTGCACCCACCTACCTACGTGAGTGCACGCAGTGTCACTGTGCCTGTCCACTACCTGTCTGTGTGTGCCAGGTGCACATTGTAATTCCCATTACTGCATATACTTACCTGTTGTGTTCAGTGCACCCACCTACCTACGTGAGTGCACGCAGTGTGATATACCACTCCGTGCATACCTGTTAACTGCACCTGTGTGACTGCACATTGTATTAGTCAAGTCAGTGCATACCTTTCACTTCATCCCCCCAATATGGACAAAGCAAAAGGCAGAGGCAGGCCACCTGGCAGGTCTGTTTAAGGTCTCGCTGTCGTGGTTTCGTGCGGCCCTCGACCAAAGTACAGTGTTCAGAAGAAGGCACGTGCCATCAACCCCCAATATTTTCAGGACGTAGTTGACTATTTAACACAGAACACCTCATCTTTCACAGATTCTGCACTGAAGCATGACTCCTCCTGCTCTGATTTTGGCACACTCAGTTGGCCACCACCACCAAAGTGCCATCACCCCAGGGCTCAGCGGTGTGGACATTTTTTTGTGTGTCTGCCTCAGATGAGAGCAATGCCATCTGTACTCTCTGCCACCAAAATTTGAGCCGTGGAAAGACCAAGACCCGCGTAGGGACAACTACCTTACGAAGGCACATGATTACAAAGCACAAACTGCAATGGGATGACCACCTGAGGAAAAGCAGCACACAAAATCAAAGCCACACACCACAGTGGAAGATAACAGGTCGCATTTTTTCTCAAAAAAGGCGATACCTAAACTGTACCGTGATGTTGAAAGGCAAGTGGTGACATCTCTGGCACACAGCGTTGGGTCAAGGGTCCATCTGACCACGGACACCTGGTCTGCAAAGCACACTCAGGCCTGCCCGAAGACTAAGTCAGTCCTCACACACAGCATCTCTGCCTGCACGCCATGTGACTGCCTGCCCCAAGACAAAGTCAGTCCCCACACAGCATCTCTGCCCGCAGGCCAGTTGACTGCCTTCTCCACCACCACCAACAGGGTCCAGGACTCCAGGCGGATTCCTGAATTTTTAAGGTCGCTGCTAGCAGCAGCCGCTATAATAATTTTTCTGGTGTGTGTACATGCTTGCCTATTTTTTCTGGCTGCACTGCAGCTGCAACAACAAAACAAAAGGCATCTACATGTGCCAATTCCCCTTCATGATCATTACCTTGCCGCGGTGAAGGGGCTTGCGTATCACAATGAAGCAATGACTGATGGCTATATGAGTGTGTCTGGGGGGGGGGGGCACACCCACTATAATAAGGTCATTGCTTCATTGTGGACAGACCAAATTTGATCAGCTGGACAGTCACTGTTCTGTCATTCAGCTTCCTCAGCCCGGCGACCATAAGGCCTTGAAAACCGCCACGGCCTGCACTCTCGCCATGGTGCGCACCAGTCCAGCACGGCCGTCACAACACAAAAAGCTGTTTGTGGTGCGTTAGACAGTGAGTTTGGTGTGTCAGTGTGAAGCAGTACTCTAATTACACTCCCTGATTGATGTATACACATGCAAGATGTTTTAAAGCACTTTAGGCCTGCAATTTAGCATTCAATGTGATTTCTGCCCTTAAAACGCTGCTTTGCGTCAAATCCAGATTTTTCCCTGAAACTTTTGGCGTCTATCCCACTTTGTCATGCTCCCCTCCAGGTGAGTTGACCCAGACTTAGTTATCCCCACAGGTTGATTCACCTACCTAGACGCTGGCATGAAATCTCTGCAAACTTCAAGGTCTCCACACTTTTTTACTTCTAAGGACTAGTTTTCTGTCTTCTCCCCCCCCCCCCCCCCCTAAAACTTTGGTTATTTTATGTTATGGAGAAGGTCTCACTCTACAACATTCCATTGCTACGATACTTAGCAAGATGCTTTAAGGAATGTACTCAGAAACTCCCTAACTAAAATGACCTTGAAATATAAAAATCCTCTTGGTAATTCAATCCACTGGCAGCATCAAACAAGTGAAATAACATTTTGGAATGGCTGACCCAGAAAATAAAATATATTTCATTATATGCAATAATGCTTGTGGTGACTATAATTTAATCTGCTTATTATAAAATATTGAACAGCCAGCAAGATTAAATGGATCATTGTTTAATGTTCTTATGACATTGACTGTTTTATGTATAATATAGCGCTATCATCTAGCAAGAAAGTCTTCACTTATCTAGGCTGATGTTTTTTCTGAAGATCAAAAGCCTTCAGAGAGGACTGAAAAAAGCATCTTCTTTGTTTTTCATTTAAGGCATAAAAACTAATTTGGAAAGACAAATCATTTTGTCAGCATAAGGTAGTAAATAAGTATTCTCTTATTTCCAATTTTTACATAGATGGCTTGTTCACCCTTTTTGCCTTTCCTGCTTTTTATACATTGTGTGTATTTATGGATTATTGTTTTCTTTTTTTTCTTCTTCTTCTTCAGGAAACCTGCAATGCAGTGCAAAGAGAGATTTAAATATTTCCAGAGTGACTGTAGTCATCATTTGCATTCCACTGACTCATTGAAAGCAGAAACATCTAAGCAGAAATACAGAAGATAAAAGAGAAACCATTAATCCAAGTAAGATTACTGGCACAGTATCTTGATCCTGTATTCTCCCATAAATGAGACTGAGATCTTGCTGTGTACATCCCTCTGGCTTAGCCTTAGAAAATAAGCAATATTGCTTTGTAGAAAATGGAACTTTTTAAAGGCACAATATATTGACTGGCAATGTAAACTGATTACATCTTCAATGTGGCATAGAGACTTCCTCTACAAAGAAATACCAACCCAAAAATATGGTGGCGTAATAAGGAAGTGAGCAACATACAAAAACAACAAAGAAAAGACAACATTCTGGCAGCTTTATTGAATAAGAGATCTTTTCACCTGCAAACTTTAAAAAGCTGAATCACTAAAACATTATGGGAAATTAAATATTAAGTTGATACTTTGAGTATGTATAAGAAAAATTCCCATTCAGATCTACATAAAGTTTAAATATGTCATGTTTTAAGCTCCATTAGCAAGGTAGTCTTAAACATAAAAGTGAGATTTTTTTTCTCATTAGAGAATATATATATATTTTTAAAGAATACCTTAAAAATAAGAAGCTAAAATTAACAAAGGATTGCCTTAAAGAGCACAGTTTTTGACTATTTATAACTGTTTACATGTAATCCTTGATGAGAAGGATGTCACCATGATTTTGTTTTCCTGGGAGAGTTAACGGTTTGGGAACTTGACACCTCAAACCGTAAGACCTCATTTGCTTGAAGTCTCCAAGGCCCTGACATCTACACATATAATGATTTCAGAGTGTATCTTTGGTTTAATGGATACATAGCAATAAATGAGAACTGGTTAGATTACTCAGTAGAAAAGGTAGAACTTAACCACCTTGATAGAGACAATTTCAACAAATCCATTGTTTTTGCTGTGGGAGCATTTCCAGGTTTTATATATATACAGGATCTTCTCAAAAAATTAGCATATTGTGATAAAGTTCATTATTTTCGGTAATGTACTAATAACCATTAGACTTTCATATATTTTAGATTCAAATATACACAACTGAAGTAGTTCAAGCCTTTTATTGTTTTAATATTAATGATTTTGGCATACAGCTCATGAAAACCCAAATTTCCTATCTCAAAAAATTAGCATATTTCATCCGACCAATAAAAGAAAAGTGTTTTTAAAACAAAAAAAGTCAACCTTCAAATAATTATGTTCAGTTATGCACTCAATACTTGGTCGGGAATCCTTTTGCAGAAATGACTGCTTCAATGTGGCGTGGCATGGAGGCAATCAGCCTGTGGCACTGCTCAGGTGTTATGGAGGCCCAGGATGCTTCGATAGTGGCCTTAAGCTCATCCAGAGTGTTGGGTCTTGCGTCTCTCTCAACTTTCTCTTCACAATATCCCACAGATTATCTATGGGGTTCAGGTCAGGAGAGTTGGCAGGCCAATTGAGCACAGTAATACCATGGTCAGTAAACCATTTACCAGTGGTTTGGCACTGTGAGCAGGTGCCAGGTCGTGCTGAAAAATGAAATCTTCATCTCCATAAAGCTTTTCAGCAGATAAAAGCATGAAGTGCTCCAAAATCTCCTGATAGCTAGCTGCATTGACCCTGCCCTTGATAAAACACAGTGGACCAACACCAGCAGCTGACATGGCACCCCAGACCATCACTGACTGTGGGTACTTGACACTGGACTTCAGGCATTCCCCAGTCTTCCTCCAGACTCTGGCACCTTGATTTCCGAATGACATGTAAAAGTTCCTTTCATCCGAAAAAAGTACTTTGGACCACTGAGCAACAGTCCAGTGCTGCTTCTTTGTAGCCCAGGTCAGGCGCTTCTGCCGCTGTTTCTGGTTCAAAAGTGGGTTTATGCTTCCATCTGCTGAAAAGCTTTATGGAGATAAAGATTTCATTTTTCAGCATGACCTGGCACCTGCTCACAGTGCCAAAACCACTGGTAAATGGTTTACTGACCATGGTATTACTGTGCTCAATTGGCCTGCCAACTCTCCTGACCTGAACCCCGTAGAGAATCTGTGGGATATTGTGAAGAGAAAGTTGAGAGAGACGCAAGAAACAACACACTGGATGAGCTTAAGGCCGCTATCGAAGCATCCTGGGCCTCCATAACACCCGAGCAGTGCCATAGGCTGATTGCCTCCATGCCACGCCACATTGAAGCAGTCATTTCTGCGAAAGGATTCCCGACCAAGTATTGAGTGCATAACTGAACATAATTATTTGAAGGTTGACTTTTTTTGTTTTAAAAACACTTTTCTTTTATTGGTCGGATGAAATATGCTAATTTTTTGAGATAGGAAATTTGGGTTTTCATGAGCTGTATGCCAAAATCATCAATATTAAAACAATAAAAGGCTTGAACTACTTCAGTTGTGTGTATTTGAATCTAAAATATATGAAAGTCTAATGGTTATCAGTACATTACCGAAAATAATGAACTTTATCACAATATGCTAATTTTTTGAGAAGATCCTGTATATATATATATATATATATATATATTCTTCTCATAAACTTTCCTTGGTAATTGTCAGTAATTGTCTGCTAAGGTGCCTGAAAGGGCTCCCAAACATGAAAAAAAAAAACATTTTCTGCCCGCAAATTGGTCTGGTTTGTTTTGACATGAACCATTAGTAGAATGACCATTGAATCTATAATACATTTCTCCCAAACTATGATATCAATAAACCCTGAATAAGGAAGACTACTATATAGACACTCGGTGTAGCACTCCTCACAACAAATAAGGCCTAATGTTCTTGTTCTTGGTCCAGGGTTTATTGATGTTATTTTCCAAGTATAATGCTGTTTGGATGCAACAAGATTAACCTTCAACCTATGTCTATCCCAAACCTTCACCTTGCTATGCTTAACTCGAACTGCTGCCCAATCAAATGTGCTTAACTCTAGCTGTTTTGCAATCAAATCTTTTCTTTCTAGCTCTTACAGTAGCCCTGAAATGGGTATAAACAATATGGAATAAAGCCCATGGTGGGCTTGGCAAAATTACCTCCTCTTTAGTGCTTTGATGCTGCTCTTTGTCTTTGGGATCCCCATGAAAATATAGGTCTTTTCCACCCTGTCAGCTCTCCCATTCTGCTGCCGTGTCCTCTCGTATATGCCGGCATTTTCACTGCTATGGCGCTGACCCGAGGACAAAGCGGTGGAGTGGGAGAGCTGACAGGGTGGAAAAGACAGTATGCTATGTTTTTTTTTTACAGGTCATTAAATTACGGAGGTACAAGTGGGTGTGATCAGGGGCGTTCCTAGGGAGGATAACTGCCACTCTCTCCCCATCCATATTCGATGTTCTAGTCAGTCGAAGATTTCAGCTAACTAGTGCGGGGATGCCAGGGGCACTGGACTCTGAGAATGGTGCTGTGGCATATGTCACAGCACCATTCACAAAATGGCACCATGAGCAATCGAAACCCCTCTCAGTTCATTCATACTTTAAGAAATGTTTCACATGATTTTCATCATTCCCTCAGCAGTTCATGCATCTTTCAGTTCAGTACTGAATATGTGGGCAAAAAACAAGGCCCAGTAAGTCTGTCAGGGTTGCTTCTCTTGGACTAATAGAGAGAAGGATGAAGATTTCTCATTCATTTAGCAGTCAGGAAAAATAGTGACCTAGGACAAATGTCTACTCCAAACACAACTTTCTTGGCACTCATCTCTCACGTCCAAAGGTCTCAGGTTCTTCCTTTCATTAGCAATATCGGGAGGATACATTTGCTGATACCATACATAGCAACTTAAGCTTTAGCCTATCTGAATGACTTATTGCCACAATAAACATGGAAGTCATTTAAAAGATGAAAAATAGTACTCTGTTTACATACGCTGGGTCCAACATTTCCACTGATACAAAAAAAAAAAGATTAATGTTGCCATTGTGAAGAACAGGAATAAACTGTTATTACAAATTGCTTTATATGTTGAAAACTACATCCACTTCACAATGAGGGCCCTTTTCCACTAGCGGCGTTTGCGATTCTGAATCGCAAAATTGCAAACCGCTAGTGATTTTGAAATCGCTACGGTTTGCTTTTTAACATAGGAATCGCGGTAGGTAATTTCCACTACCGCGATTCGTTTTTGACTCAAACGCGATCGCACCGCGGAGCGATCTTTGCCGCGATTTTGCTATTCAGTGCATTGCATAGCAAAATCGTGAACGCAATCGCCGGCAAGTTTCCTGCACTTGCGATTCAGCAATCGCTAGCGTTTAGCGCGAACGCTAGCGATTGCTAGTGGAAAAGGGCCCTGAAGGGGATTTTTCAAAGTATGCCCTCAGTTGATACTTTTAACCTTGCTAAACATGTTCTTCAACTAGTGGTAGATTTGGTCACCTTCTAGAGCATCCTTCACAGAAAGATAGATAGTGATCTAAAGAAATACGACTTTGCAGTAGGAGGAGCGTGCCACTCAACTAGCTGAGACCATGAAAATATAGATCAACAATATTGAGGAGACAGTTACAGCCATTTGGAACAAAGACTAGATTAGCCCACTATTAAAAGGCCTAAAAATTAACTCTGACTTAATCTCTCTGTCAAAGCTATTTTATTATAGGTCATGGTCAGATAATGATTTCAAGATAAGCTCTATGGCATATAGTGAAGGAAAGAAGTATTTGATCATGTGCTGATTTTGCTCATTTGCCCTCTGACCAAGAAATGACCAGTCTATAATTGTAACTGTAGGTTTATTGTAGATGTGAGAGACAAAATAATGACAAAAGAACCCTCAAAAACCCAGTGTTCCAAAGTCAGAGGTTGATGTGCATTGTCAGGAATAAAATAAATATTGCATTCTCTATCAAAACATCAACATTTCAGGCTCCCATGTGTCTTCACTGTATACAGGTAACAAGCTGAGTTTAGGAGCATCCTGTGTAAGGGAGTGCGCCTAATCCCAGCATGTTACAGGACTTGTATAAAATACATCTGTCCACAGAAGCAATCAATCAATCAAATTCCAAACTAGCCACCATAGCCAAGACAAAACAGCTACCAAATGATGTCAGGCCTGCACAAGGTTGGACTGCGCTATAAGACTATCGCCAAGAAGTTGATGGCCACTTACTGTCTGATTGTCTGTGTCAAAGTAGATTTCCATCACTTGACACAAATGTCAAGATGGCTTCCTTACAGTTTATACTCATCTTGATCTGCAATAATACATTTCTGATTTTATAAGCTTATGTGCTATTTTTTTCTTTTCTGTTGTCAACATTTGTACAGTTCAGAAAGCTTTCATTTGGTACAAAAGTTCTCTAGTCACTCATCACTCATCACACTACCAGAAAAACAAGATGGAGCTTCCTCCAATTGGATTACAGAGGGGGGGAGGGAAGGGACGCAGGCGGGGAGACACGCTGTACAAGAGGCGGGGAGCGCTGGTAACTGTCAGGATAAGGTAAATAGCAGGCTAGCGACAATCTGCATGTTGTTAGCCTGGCGGTTTTTATAAGGAGAGACAGCAGAGAGCTGGGGGGGGGGGGGGGGCGGACTGGAGGCAGAATAGAAGGACACAGAAGCTGGTCACAGTACGCACAACATGTCTCTGTGTCCTAATATGATTTCACAAACCCGCCTCGGGTTCTCTTTAATACTCTTGATACCTTACATTAGTTTGGAATTTCTAACCAATCTTCTGATTGCACCACTCTCTAGATACACCATCTTGCCTCTCAGCCATTAAGAAGACTTTCTAGTGGTGATAACCTCCCCATGGAGAAACTTTACATTTCACGCCATTAGCCGGATTTGCTTTTTAATGTTGGATTAGCACTGGTCCATCGGGCAACCTTGCAGGGCCGAAGCTGTGCAGACATGCCACTTGCTTGCAAGCGAGCGACATGTCCTGAAGGTGGGGCGGAGCGGTGCAAAAGTGACATCACAAGGCAGTTAGGGTAAGCGGGGAGAACAATGCTGTTTGCCATCGCTTGACCGAAGTGATCCTTCAGGATGAATCGCTGGCCAAACGGTCGAGAGGGGTCGGGGGCTGGCATACACAGGTTGGATTCCTAGCAGAGGAGACTTTAGTTGGTTGCCTTGGCCAAGTTTCACTTAGCGTATGTAAGGTTCTTTAGACACATAATCTACTTATATCATAAAGCAGTATCAAGCGTCTTCCTAAATAACGATGGTCCTTCCATCATCCCTTCATCCATTGGATGTTATTTTCAGGTGCTATGAAAACACTAGGAATACAGGAAAATATATACCAGCTGGAATTGCCCTATCTTAGTGTATTACCATTGCAGTGTATAACCAGCCCAAGGGCCCCATGAGGTCAGGTTGGGGTAAGTATTCATTTTACTGTTTATGAATCCAAACATGATGGTAACAGAAATATTGCTCCAAATATTCATACTTTACAATCTGTTTAATGTTTTACCAATTGACTTGGGAAAAATAATCTTTTAATATTCTTCTTTGCATTCTTGTCAACTGACCAATGTTTGGTGGACGTTAGCACTACAAATTTTCATTTTCACATTCCCATGTCATTCTGCCATAAGTGATTCATTCATTCATCAGTATCTTAAATTGTTTGTGTACTTGTGTGCAGACGTTTCATTAGGACAAGAGATTTGGGGCATTCCCCCAAGTCTCCCCCTATGCTGCCTGCCAACGTACAGCCACTGCTATCCCTCTGCCTCTCCAGACCATCACAACAGCTTTTTTACCAATTGACTTGGGAAAAATAATCTTTTAATATTCTTCTTTGCATTCTTGTCAACTGACCAATGTTTGGTGGACGTTAGCACTACAAATTTTCATTTTCACATTCCCATGTCATTCTGCCATAAGTGATTCATTCATTCATCAGTATCTTAAATTGTTTGTGTACTTGTGTGCAGACGTTTCATTAGGACAAGAGATTTGGGGCATTCCCCCAAGTCTCCCCCTATGCTGCCTGCCAACGTACAGCCACTGCTATCCCTCTGCCTCTCCAGACCATCACTCAGACCTTCGATCACCCACCCCACCTGCAGCCAGCATTTCTAAACCTCCCACCCACCCCACCTGCACCCACCCGTGATCAGCACCATGCAAGATTCTGGTGCTATATAACACTGACCTAGTGCCCAGAGGTGCCCTGGATCTCCCAGGATCCTAGCAACACCCCTGCTTGTGTGTTAAAATGTCTGAAATTAGAATCAATAATGCCACATGCATGCATTATTGACTTACCTCAGTTCTAAAAAAAAAAAAAAATCACTACCTTTGGTTATCTTGCAAAAATGACTAGCTAGTAACCTGTTCTCCTCTATTTCCAAAGTTTGCATCAATGAGAGGAACTCCAGCCTAAACAAACATACCGTCATTAAGTTACATTAGTTATGTTAATTAAAATAGATAGGTAATATAATCTCTTACCCACCCTGCTTTAAAAGAACAGGCAAATGTTTGATTTCATGATGGCAGCCATCTTTTTGGTTGAAAGGAGGTGACAGGGAGCATGAGACACAGCTCCAACTGCCCTGTGTCCTGAGCACCTCTCCCAGTTGCTAAGCAACGTGAATAACAACATAGGAAATCCCATCATGCTCTGCACAGCATCAGGGAAAAAAAGCCTGGGCTTTTTTTCTTTGATGGGTGGAGCTTAGCTAAAAATGCAGCTAAAAAATTATGCTTTGGTAAGAAAAACAAAGTTCTGATGCTATGAAACTGTTAAAGAAACACCAAGCCTTTTCAGTTCTGCTGAGTAGATTTTTAGTCCGGAGGTTCACTTTAAGGGCTGATAAGATTTCTGCAGAGGTGGTAAGTATTGTATAGAGACAGAAGTAGTCACTTCAGAAGCAATGCCAGTATTTTAAAAGCAGATTTTTGAAACAGGGATCAGCCACTCCCACAGCCACACCCACATTGTAGCCAGCTTTATATCAGTATAAGGGCAGGGTAGCTGGTTATACTGTACCAGATGCAAAATGTTAGTACCCTGTGTCCCTGAAAATAAGACCAACCCCGAAAATAAGCCCTAGCATGGTGGAAACACAGTATCTAGAAATGTACAGTTGCAATAAATTCAGTTTGTTGGCTCACCAGCTAAAAAAAAAAAGGAAATAAGCTCAGAAAGGAAGTGGGCTACTATTATAAGATGTTTGGTAAAATATGTGCACTGCATATTTTCTGAAGGTTTTATTTTTTATGTATTTATTGAATTTAAAAATAAAACTGAAATCTCCCAAAAGTTTTAACACAAAGGCATTTAGAAATGATGTTAATATAATATTAATTAAAATGTTGTGATCTCCAATATACTGTATATCATTAGATACCTGTCACGGACGATTGCGGGGACGCAGGCGCGTCCTGGAACCGCCCGTGAAGAAAAGAACGATCGCACTCGATTCCTGCATCGATTGCGCTTCAAAACGGTACAATCTGGGTTGAGTGTGTAGGGACAGCTAAAGTCCTTTTCTTAGCAAAGAGAGCACCATTCCAAATGCTGGTTGGCTCTTTTGATATGCTAATGAGCCTGAGCCTAATCTGCACTGGAGAGTCCCTGGCTTCAAGCTGTGCTGATGGCCCATCCATCAGGTATAAGGTGACAAGCAGCTGGCAGGAAGACTGGCCCTGTGACTGCTGATCAAGCCAGAGGTGTAAACTCAAAGTTGTCTAAGCAGATTTCACATTCAGATGTTAATTGAAGGAGCCAACAGGGCCTTTCATAGACAAGAAGCAGACACAGCTGGACTCCAGTCAGGCTGACTCCGGCCTTAGCAGGAAGAAATGAATGTACAATATAATCTTTTGCCCATTTACAGAATACAATAAATAGGGTGGTTATGAGAGCGGTATCATTGGATCCGTAGGGTCATGCTGGATCTCTTGATACCAGTCGAGAGGGGCCCGGGGCCCCTACCACCCAGGTATGAATCTACTCAGGACCCTGATCTGATGCACTAGCCATGTCAGGTATCATATTAATCTGTATTTTCCTCCAAGTATGAAGCTGTTACCCCCCTAAATGTAACGTGTATGGTTCAGGAGTTACAGCAATTCATAAGTTTAGCTCTAAAATCTCTGAGAGGGAATGAACTGTCATTTGCTGGTAGTTCAGAGGGGGCCGGCATTGCCACACCCCCAAACCAGCTTCATCAAAAGCACAGAGCCAGCAGGCGGGCTTTTGTCCTCCACACTGAAACATCTTGCACTCATCAGATGCCAGCTTGAGGATATGCTGGCATCCACCTGGTCTGAACTCTGAACTCTGGACTTTGAAACCAAGGACTTTATGATTCTTCCCACAATAAGGACATCTTTCCAGGAACTAAGTATTTTTCTCCCTTCTTTTATTTTTCATACTGGCTATTACTGTTTTCATAATTGTTGATTTTCATAATTGTCTGTATATATTAATTATTTATATTGCGTGAATAAACGACTTCCCCAAGTCATTCACTGTTTCGCTACCCTGCTTATCAGCACACACAGAAATGATCCCGGGTCTCTGAAGATACGCTACTGTTTGTTTGTTGTTGGCTAGACAGAATATCGTGTGTTTAACCGTTTTATTCGCAGGATTAGCCAGTCAGTTAGTGGGCCCCACGGTCCCATGATAACCGCGGTGGTGGCAGTTTACTCTGAACCAGTGGGTGAAGTGGTAATCACCCGTGTCTCACAGGCTCCCTTCTGAGTTGTCCGCGGCTAATTCTTAACGGTTCCTGCGCATTGACTGCGACCAGAGTTCGCACGATCTGTGCGCTGGCACCGTTTAGAAGGCTAAGTGCGGTCAGCCACTGAGGGCTCCTGTGACAGTGTTAGGCAGCGGTTGGGACCTGTGTTGTGCTGAAAGTATCGACGATAGCGCTAGCGCTATCGAGAAACGAACTAATTCGTTGGTGTAGCTGGAAGGCAATATATTTTTTATATATACAGAGAGACTGTGTAGCCAGTACCCCTTCCCCAAAGTTTTATTTTATTTGGCATGGAAATGTCCGGGAACTACCAGAACATGTGCCTAGCAGACCTGGAAAATCTTTGCGAAGAGAGGGGCATTGGCATCCTCCGCAAGACAAAACGGGACCTGATAGCAGACTTGTCCAGATGGGATGCCCAGCAACTGCGGGAGCCGGGAGTGTCCGCTGAGGTGGATACCAGCCCATCTGACAATCAAGGGGAACCAGAGGCTGAAGATCTTAGGCGTACAGAGGTTGAGCATCCTGCGGGCCCTGTTGCAACAGTTACGCCAGAGACTGTCAGTATGGACCCCAATCCCAGAGTTTCTGACATTACTCGCCCGGAACTGGCCAGTACTGGACTGTCCATGGGTGCTGACCCGGTAATGCAGCAGGCATTACAAAAGCTGATGGAGACTGACCTGGACAAGTACATGCAGTACATGGAAGCACGAGAGGAACGGGAGCGCCAATCTGCAGAACGCAAAGCTGCTGCTGCTGAACGCCACGCGGAGAGGGATGCCGCAGAGGCGCGGGAGAGACGACAGCATGAGCTCAACATGGCAAAGGTTCAACAGGCCAGCCGGAGTTCACCGCCCAGCCTCCCTGCCGAAGGAGCTGCAGCACCCGTAAGTGCAAAATTTAAATTTGCTAATATTGAAAAAGACACTGACATTGACTTGTTTTTGCGGTCTTTTGAAAAAGCATGCCGTCAGTATCGTCTGTCCCAAGACCAGTGGGCCAGACATCTGACACCTTTGCTGCGCTACAAAGCGCTTGATGCTTTCGCAGAATTGCCTGCGGAAAAGGATAATGATTATGATGCTATAAAAGACGCTATCATTACTAAGTACCAGCTGACGCCAGAAGCCTATCGCAAAAAGTTCAGGGCCTGGCAGAAAAAGTCTTCTGATTCGTACCGAGATGTGGTCAGCAGCTTGCTCACCACACTCCGCCAGTGGACACTCGGCCTCACCAAAGGGTCTTATGGCGTCCTGGAGGACTTGATAGTCCTGGAACAATTTCTGAACATTTGCCCTGCTGATGTACGACAGTTTGTGTTAGAACGCAGGCCGGCTTCAGCCACTGTCGCTGCAGACCTTGCTGAGACTTTTGCAACTACCCGGGTGGCTGATACCCGCAGAACTGTCCCATCCAGCTGGAGAGGAGGTCAGCCCAATACTCTGGCAGACTCTCCTGCCCCTGTGAGCCGTCCGCCACAGAGGCCACCCAGCGCAGCTGCTGCACCCAGGCCTGCAGCGCCTGGAGAGGTCACCTGTCACTACTGCCGCCAGCCCGGACACATGAAATTCGACTGTCCGGAGCGGAGACAGACACCACCAGCACCTGGATCATCTGCATCACCTGCACCTCACCCACAGCAGAGGCAGCCCGCCAGCGAACCACAGCCTGGATCATCAGATTTTGTCCTGTTTGCACGCGGAAAGGAAATCCGCGACCGAACCGACCAGCAGCAACTTGTTAGAGTGAACGGCAAAGTTGTCACCGGATTTCGAGACACCGGAGCTGACATCACGTTAGTTCACTCACATCTTGTGCCAAAGGAGAGCATCAGCTCCAGCCGATCCCTTGCCCTTACTGGAGTAGAGGGCACCCTTTTCCACATAGCCCACGCAAGAGTGAAGCTAGATTGGGGAGTGGGAGGGGTCCACGAAAGGGTTGTTGGGGTTATGAAGGATCTCCCAGTCCCTGTGTTGCTGGGGACTGATTTGGGCAAGCTTGTGTCCTACTATGAACCTGCCACGACCGCCTTGTCGCTCACGGAAGGAGACGGACTCTCCACCCACCACCAGGTACTTTATACACTTGGGGGAGCACCAGGGGGAGGTGGGTTGAATGTGCCCAGTTCAAGGGTACCAGGTTCAATAGTGCCTGCTTCAAAGGCACCTGAGTTTGATGTACAGACTGTCTGTTGTGATGATGCTGTAACTGTACCTGAGTTTACTGTACAACCTGTCTGTAATGAAAAAATGTCTATACCTGTCAATGTCATTACTGCATGCAATGATGATTTGAGTAATGTCCGTCTGTGCCATTCTGACAGTGTACCGGTGCTAGCAGTACCGCGCAGCTGCACTGCTCAGAACCCGAACTCAGGACAGGTGGAGGGGGTTCCGGCCTCCTCCCCCTCCTCTGACCACAGGGATGAGACCTTTCAGCCGCTGGCCTCGTGTGACATGAGCCAGTTGGCTGAAACTGACAGCGCCATATTCTCAGCCGCACTACAAAGTGACCCAAGCCTGGAGGTGCTCAGGCAGCAAGCCGCTGAGCCCCTCGCAGACGGGGCCGCTTTCAAGGTGTACTGGGAAGGTGGGAGACTGTACAGTGAGTCTGTACAGCCCCCTACAGGTAGATCCCACGCGGATACCAAGTGGCTTGTGGTCCCGAGTGCGTTTAGGGGACATGTGCTGAAATCCGCACATGGTAATCCTCTGACCGGGCACTCGGGTGTCCGCAAGACACTCGCCGGTATTCGGAAACAGTTTTATTGGCCCCGGATGAACAGGGATGTAGCCAACTACTGCAGGGCATGTGCCGTCTGTCAGGAGCTGGGAAGGTCCAGGGATTCCCGCGGGGTTCCCTTAGGTCCACAGCCACTCAGCAGGGGAACCCTGCGTGGGCTGGCTGTTGACCTAACCAACCCACTGCCCGTTGTCCGCAGTCCCGGCAGACACCACGTCCGACTGCAGTGGCGCAAACGCCCTGTCCAGAACGGTCCATGTTGGGTCAACCCTGAGGGTAGCAGACCGCGACCGGTCCAGGGGAACCGAGCCACAGGCTCCAATAGGTTTTCCCGCCGTACCGGCAACTCGAGGCCCGTCAGCCAGGTTAGCGGCGCCGCCACACATCTTGCGGATGAGTGGCTAAGCCACGGACAAGGGGGAGGGCTGTCACGGACGATTGCGGGGACGCAGGCGCGTCCTGGAACCGCCCGTGAAGAAAAGAACGATCGCACTCGATTCCTGCATCGATTGCGCTTCAAAACGGTACAATCTGGGTTGAGTGTGTAGGGACAGCTAAAGTCCTTTTCTTAGCAAAGAGAGCACCATTCCAAATGCTGGTTGGCTCTTTTGATATGCTAATGAGCCTGAGCCTAATCTGCACTGGAGAGTCCCTGGCTTCAAGCTGTGCTGATGGCCCATCCATCAGGTATAAGGTGACAAGCAGCTGGCAGGAAGACTGGCCCTGTGACTGCTGATCAAGCCAGAGGTGTAAACTCAAAGTTGTCTAAGCAGATTTCACATTCAGATGTTAATTGAAGGAGCCAACAGGGCCTTTCATAGACAAGAAGCAGACACAGCTGGACTCCAGTCAGGCTGACTCCGGCCTTAGCAGGAAGAAATGAATGTACAATATAATCTTTTGCCCATTTACAGAATACAATAGGGTGGTTATGAGAGCGGTATCATTGGATCCGTAGGGTCATGCTGGATCTCTTGATACCAGTCGAGAGGGGCCCGGGGCCCCTACCACCCAGGTATGAATCTACTCAGGACCCTGATCTGATGCACTAGCCATGTCAGGTATCATATTAATCTGTATTTTCCTCCAAGTATGAAGCTGTTACCCCCCTAAATGTAACGTGTATGGTTCAGGAGTTACAGCAATTCATAAGTTTAGCTCTAAAATCACTGAGAGGGAATGAACTGTCATTTGCTGGTAGTTCAGAGGGGGCCGGCATTGCCACACACCCAAACCAGCTTCATCAAAAGCACAGAGCCAGCAGGCGGGCTTTTGTCCTCCACACTGAAACATCTTGCACTCATCAGATGCCAGCTTGAGGATATGCTGGCATCCACCTGGTCTGAACTCTGAACTCTGGACTTTGAAACCAAGGACTTTATGATTCTTCCCACAATAAGGACATCTTTCCAGGAACTAAGTATTTTTCTCCCTTCTTTTATTTTTCATACTGGCTATTACTGTTTTCATAATTGTTGATTTTCATAATTGTCTGTATATATTAATTATTTATATTGCGTGAATAAACGACTTCCCCAAGTCATTCACTGTTTCGCTACCCTGCTTATCAGCACACACAGAAATGATCCCGGGTCTCTGAAGATACGCTACTGTTTGTTTGTTGTTGGCTAGACAGAATATCGTGTGTTTAACCGTTTTATTCGCAGGATTAGCCAGTCAGTTAGTGGGCCCCACGGTCCCATGATAACCGCGGTGGTGGCAGTTTACTCTGAACCAGTGGGTGAAGTGGTAATCACCCGTGTCTCACAGGCTCCCTTCTGAGTTGTCCGCGGCTAATTCTTAACGGTTCCTGCGCATTGACTGCGACCAGAGTTCGCACGATCTGTGCGCTGGCACCGTTTAGAAGGCTAAGTGCGGTCAGCCACTGAGGGCTCCTGTGACAATACCCTTTAGATTGTAAGCCTCTGGCAGGGCCCTCCATTCCCTAGTGTAATCTACAGGATCATGTGCTCCTGTCCTGACAGCCTGTACTTATATTATTGGGCCTACCTAACCAGCCCATATTGCATGATCATGTATTTTGTACAATTTGCCCTGTATAACTTTGTTCTATGTTGTATAACCTTGTTATGTCTGTCATCCTTGTATCATTGTATATATGTATTGTTCAGTGCTGTGTAATATGTTAGCGCTTTATAAATACAATAAATAATAATAATAATAATGTATCATCCTAAGATTTCTTAAAACATGCCTGTTAGAAAAACTACTTTGGTAGAATATGTGAATGTGAATGCCCAGCCGCTTGTGCACTCCCCACATCAGTCTGCTAAAAGCACAGCTGTACAGCTTTTTAAGTGCAATGTTAGGCTTTGCCACTTTTGTCTATCTCTCTAGGTTCAGGGCTTATGAGTGGGTGTAGAGCTACAGTATGTTAAATAATTGTGAATACTTGTATCCTGATTTGTGATGCTTATGCGCTCTCAATTCTCAACAAACAAAGAATGTTAACAAACTGTTTATTAAGAATATTTATTTTGTATATAATAATTACTTTTTATAATGTTTAAAAGTAAAAGAATAAAAGTGAAATTAAAACAAGAGAGTACAGTCTGAATGCTATATTATTTAAAACATTTTTATGCAACTCAAAACTCCAGTAAAAAAAAAAACCATTGTGATTAGTGTGGGAACAATTTAGAACAGGTTTTCTTGCTGATTTGCCACTTGGGAGATGTTCCTTTATTTCTTTTTGTGACAGAGACCGAGCAGTTCTCTCAAATGGTGCCCATACGTGGTACAATAAAAATATTCAATTTTCCTGTTTATTCAACGAAAATGATCGAATCGAATGAAAGTCAAAAATAATCTTTATTTTTTCGACGAAGAAAAACCAACAATTATCCCATTTTTTTTCAATAAAAATTTGATTAAATATGTTGGAAAAATCTTTATATTTGATCTAACGAAGTAACTGAACAAAATTATCTAATAATAAAAAAAAAAAGAAACAATTGTACCATGCATGGGCACCATTACGAAGATTTAAATGGCAGCAGGCATGTTTTCTAGAGTGGGAAGAGCTAAATATCTTATTAAGATTTTGCCCCATCTGCAATTAATTTTTTCTCCTGAGTTTTCTCATAGGTGAGATTTCACAACTTGTCAATAAAATGCCTTTTAAGCAATCAGCAAACAAGAAAATACTCAAAATAATATTGATAGTACTTTTTTCCACCTAGTTTATGGTACTTTCTCAATTGCAAAGTGCTGAAAAGTTATTTTAACCACTTAAGGACCTAGGGCTTTCTACCCCTTAAGGACCGGCCACTTTTTTTCCATTCAGACCACTGCAGCTTTCACGGTTTATTGCTCGCTCATACAACCTACCACCTAAATGAATTTTGGCTCCTTTTCTTGTCACTAATAAAGCTTTCTTTTGGTGCCATTTGATTGCTCCTGCGATTTTTACTTTTTATTATATTCAGCAAAAAAGACATGAATTTTGGCAAAAAAATGATTTTTTTAAATTTCTGTGCTGACAGTTTTCAAATAAAGTAAAATTTCTGTATACATGCAGCGCGAAAAATGTGGACAAACATGTTTTTGATTAAACAAAAACAATTCAGCGTATATTTATTGGTTTGGGTAAAAGTTATAGCGTTTACAAACTATGGTGCAAAAAGTGAATTTTCCCATTTTCAAGCATCTCTGACTTTTCTGACCCCCTGTCATGTTTCATGAGGGGCTAGAATTCCAGGATAGTATAAATACCCCCCAAATGACCCCATTTTGGAAAGAAGACATCCCAAAGTATTGACTGAGAGGCATAGTGAGTTCATAGAAGATATTATTTTTTGTCACAAGTAAGCGGAAAATGACACTTTGCGACAAAAAAAAATGAAATCTGCCACGGACTCACCATGCCCCTCTCTGAATACCTTGAAGGGTCTACTTTCCAAAATGGGGTCATTTGTGGGGTGTGTTTACTGTCCTGACATTTTGGGGGGTGCTAAATTGTAAGCACCCCTGTAAAGCCTAAAGGTGCTCATTGGACTTTGGGCCCCTTAGCGCAGTTAGGCTGCAAAAAAGTGCCACACATGTGGTATTGCCGTACTCAGGAGAAGTAGTATAATGTGTTTTGGGGTGTATTTTTACACATACCCATGCTGGGTGGGAGAAATATCTCTGTAAATGACAATTTTTTATTTTTTTTTACACACAATTGTCCATTTACAGAGTTATTTCTCCCACCCAGCATGGGTATGTGTAAAAATACACCCCAAAACACATTATACTACTTCTCCCGAGTACGGCGGTACCACATGTGTGGCAATTTTTTACACCCCAAGTACGCTAAGGGGCCCAAAGTCCAATGAGTACCTTTAGGATTTCACAGGTAATTTTGCGGAATTTGATTTCCAGACTACTCCTCACGGTTTAGGGCCCCTAAAATGCCAGGGCAGTATAGGAACCCCACAAATGACCCCATTTTAGAAAGAAGACACCCCAAGGTATTCCGTTAGGAGTATGGTGAGTTCATAGAAGATTTTATTTTTTGTCACAAGTTAGTGGAAAATGACACTTTGTGAAAAAAACAATAAAAATCAATTTTCCTCTAACTTTTGACAAAAAATAAAATCTTCTATGAACTTACCATACTCCTAACAAAATACCTTGGGGTGTCTTCTTTCTAAAATGGGGTCATTTGTGGGGTTCCTATACTGCCCTGGCATTTTAGGGGCCCTAAACCGTGAGGAGTAGTCTGGAAATCAAATTCCGCAAAATGACCTGTGAAATCCTAAAGGTACTCATTGGACTTTGGGCCCTTTAGCGCAGTTAGGGTGCAAAAAAGTGCCACACATGTGGTATCGCCGTACTCGGGAGAAGTAGTACAATGTGTTTTGGGGTGTATTTTTACACATACCCATGCTGGGTGGGAGAAATAACTCTGTAAATGGACAATTGTGTGTAAAAAAATCAAAAGATTGTCATTTACAGAGGTATTTCTCCCACCCAGCATGGGTATGTGTAAAAATACACCCCAAAACACATAATACTACTTCTCCCGAGTACGGCGATACCACATGTGTGGCACTTTTTTGCACCCTAACTGCGCTAAGGGGCCCAGAGTCCAATGAGTACCTTTAGGCTTTACAGGGGTGCTCACAATTTAGCACCCCGCCCACTTGCCAGGACAGTTAACAAACCCCACAAATGACCCCATTTTGGAAAGAATACACAACAAGGTATTCCATGAGGGTAATGGTGAGGTCATTGAAAATTTTATTTTTTGTCACAAGTAAACGGAAAATGACACTTTGTTAAAAAAAAAATTAAAAAAAAATTCTGCTAACTTGTGACAAAAAATAAAATCTTTTATGAACTCACCGTGCACCTCACATAATACTTTAGGGTGTCCTCTTTCCAAAATGGGGTCATTTGTGGAGTCTGTCCTGGCATTTTAGGGTCTCTGCAATCATTACATGTATGGCCAGTATTAGGAGTTTCTGCTATACTCCTTATATTGGGTATACAAGTAATGCACTCTGGGCTGAAAGGAAAAATGAACGGCAAACATACCTTGCTCCACATCAATGGCAGATCTTCCTCCACATCAATGGCAGTGATAACCTCAGGAGAGAGACACCCCGTGCCACCCTGCACTCAGGGTGAGCCACCAACTTATGTGACTGGGCCTCAGAACTTTAGTATACAGCATTATGCCTGTAGGATACAGCAATATGCCTGCCAATAGAGATGACTCTGTGTGGCATTAAAGCATCATCATAGGCCCAAATCACATATAAACCGGGGGTGTCCACACTCAAGGGAAATTCAAACATGCCGTCTTATATCGCCAACCCAGGACAGATCAGCAATATCAAGCATGGAAACCGATCCTTCTTCCCACTTTTATGCTTACCCGTTTGGTCTTCAAGCTTACCTCTCCTCTCCCTGCGACAATGTGCGAAAGACCACTGAGTGTGTGCCTACTCCTGTGTCTGGAGTTCCCTAGGTTCTAATAGTGTACCTGCTCGTGGTACCTCTCAAAACACGGCCCTACGCATAGACCAGGCTGGTCAGGACAGCGGGGACAATAAAAACTGGTGTCATTCCTTCTTCCAGTCCTGCTGCAGACACGACAACGTTTTCTTCGGATGCGTTGACCTGGGGCACACGGAATCTGATAGGCGTAATGCCTACCATGCAGTCGGCTAGTTGCATCTGGGGGGGGGGCCTGGCACCTCCTGGATACAGGATGTCCAGAATGATCTGTTCCTGAAATTGGAGGAAAGATCCAGTTCTCCCAGCCTTACTGTAGAGAACAAAGCTGTTGTAAACTGCCAATTGAATCAGATAAAAAGACACTTTCTTATACCAGCGTCTTGTTTTCCGGGTCATTAAATAGGGCGCTAACCTCTGGTCATTGAAGTCCACCCCTCCCATGTTGACATTATATTCGTGGACGACAAGGGGCTTTTCAATGACCTTAGTTGCCCGTTGAATTTGGACTGTCGTGTCTGTGTGAATGGTGGACAGAAAGTAAACGTCCCTCTTGTCCCTCCATTTCACCGCGAGCAGGTCTTCAGTACGCAAGGCGGCCCTCTGCCCCCGTTGAAGTCTGGTGGTAACGAGCCGTTGGGGGAAGCCCTGGCGACTAGGCCGCGCAGTGCCACAGCATCGGATTCCTTCTAACTTTAAGTGCTGAAAGAGGGCCACACTTGTGTAATAATTGTCCACAAAAAGATGGTACCCCTTCCGGAACAAGGGTGACACCAAGTCCCACACAACCTTTCCACTGCTCCCCAGGTAGTCAGGGCATCCGACCGGCTCCAATTTTGAGTCTTTTCCCTCATAGACCCTAAAACGACATGTATAGCCTGTGGCCCTTTCACAGAGCTTATACAGTTTCACCCCATACCGGGCGCGCTTGCTTGGGATGTACTGTTTGATGCCAAGGCGCCCGGTAAAGCGTAAGAGGGACTCGTCTACGCAGATGTTCTGTTCAGGGATATAAGCATCTGCAAATGTTGAGGACAGGTGGTCTATGAGGGGCCGAATTTTGTGGAGCCGGTCATAAGCAGGGTGGCCCTTTTCATGACAGGTTTTGTCGTCGTTGAAGTGCAGGAAGCGCAGGATGGACTCAAATCGTGTCCTGGACATGGCAGCAGGGTACAAGGGAACATGATGTACTGGGTTCATAGACCAATACGACCGCAATACATTCTGTTTCATTAGTCCCAAGTGAAGGATAAGGGCCAAAAAGATTTTAATGTCGGAAACTTGGACTGGTTTCCACCCGAAAGGCTGGGCATACATGCTCTCCGGGTGCTCGGTGATGAATTGTGTGGCTTTACGGTTGGTCTCAACCACAATTAAGTCCAAGAGAACCTGGGTGATGAACAGCTGCAAAAATTCTAGGGCCGTTCCTAGATGAGCTGTCGCCACCTGGACTCCAGACTGGGCGGTGAAAGGGGGCACTACGGGTGCGGCGGAATCAGGGGATTGCCAATCTGGTTGTGCCAGCACCTCTGGGAGTCTATGGGTACTACGGGCCCGTCTTCTTCTTGGTGGCTGCGACGGGGGTACTACTGCACTTGCCACCGTACCAGTTTCCACTTCCATGCTGACGCTCACCACTTCGCCAGGGTCTACGGAAGCACTGGCACTAAGTCCAGGAGATGCTGCGCTGCTGGTGCCTGCCTCACCAAGAAAACTATCAACAGCGCTAGCACCACCCTGCTGCCCTTGAGGCGGATCCTGCGCCACCTGCGGTCTAACGACTTGGGGTCTGGTACGCCTGGCTCTAGCCGGGACCATAGCCTCGTCATCACTATCGGTCAGGGAACCACTGCTTTCTACAGGTTCAAATTCGGACCCGGAAGATTCGACGGATGATTCTTCCCAAAAGAACTCATCCGACTGGTCCATGTACCTGTATACCTCGTCATCGGAAAGTCCCCTTCTTGCCATTTTGGATTGCTAAATTTATGGGGTTTTCCTCCGAGACTACCCAGAAAAAAAGAGCACCTACCTAGCAAAAAGGGAGTATTTGAGAGGTATTGGGGTTGGTGGGAAGTGGGGTCTCAGAGGCAATCAAGCAATCACAGGACAATCAAATACAATTACAGCACAATCGACTCCAATCACAGCACAATCAAATCTGATGCACTCGGAAGGTGATGGGGGGAGGGTGGGATTGGGTGTGGCGGGAAGTGGGGTCTCAGGCAATCAAACAATCACGGTGCAATCGAAGCCGATCACGGGACAATCAAATACAATTACAGCACAATCGACTCCAATCACAGCACAATCAAATCTGATGCACTCGGAAGGTGATGGGGGGAGGGTCGGATTGGGTGTGGCGGGAAGTGGGGTCTCAGGCAATCAAACAATCACAGGGCAAGCGAAGCCGATCACGGGACAATCAAATACAATTACAGCACAATCGAATCCAATCACAGCCCAATCAAATCTGATGCACTCGGAAGGTGATGGGGGGAGGGTGGGATTGAGTGTGGCGGGAAGTGGGGTCTCAGGCAATCAAACAATCAGGGGGCAATCAAAGCAGATCACGGGACAATCAAATACAATTACAGCACAATCGACTCCAATCACAGCACAATCAAATCTGATGCACTCGGAAGGTGATGGGGGGAGGGTGGGATTGGGTGTGGCGGGAAGTGGGGTCTCAGGCAATCAAACAATCACGGGGCAATCGAAGCAGATCACGGGACAATCAAATACAATTACAGCTCAATCGACTCAAATCACAGCACAAGCAAATCTGATGCACTCGGAAGGTGGTGGTTGGAGGTGGTGGTGGGGGGGGGGGGAGGGGGGGTTGGGTGTGGTAGGGGGGGTTTTGTGTGGGGTGGGAAGTGGGGTCTCAGGCAATCAAACAATCACGGGACAATCGAAGCAGATCACGGGACAATCAAATACAATCGCAGCACAATCAAATACAAGCGCAGCACAATCGAATACAAGCGCAGCACAGTCAAATACAATGCACTTGGACGGTGATTAGGGGGGGGGGCCTGAGGGCGATTTGAGGGGGTGGGGGGTTGATCAGGAGCCTGCACGGGGCAGACTGAGTCCTGATCTGATGAGAGGCAGACACAGGGGGTTACTGATCAAAGATCAGTTAGTGATTGCTGGGGAGGACAGATGTAAACAAAGAGCAGGGGATGTAATCAGGAGGGGGGTATGAGGGCAATCGAGGTCCTGGGCAGGTGATCGGTTACCCCCGGGGGCAGTTAGGGTCTGCTCTGATGGGTGGGGGTGCTAAGGGGTGATGGACAGGTGATAGACAGGTGATCAGAGGGGGATCAGAGGGGGATCAGGGGATAAGGTAGCTGTATACAGATGTATACAGTATACAGGGGGGTAGTCTGGGATGGGGTCTGGGGGTGATCTAAAGGTAGGGGGGGGGATCAGGGGTGACTAGGAGGCAGTTAGGGACCTAAACTAAGGGGCAGCGTCGCTAGTTAGTGGCAGGTGGGGGGGGTGGGGGTTTTGTAGGGGTGCAAGGGTGCTAGGCAGGGGTCTGCTGGGGTGATCAGGGGGGGTATGAGGCCTGGGGTGGGTGATCAGGGAGGCTGAGGTCAAAAAAAGCTGTTTGCTGGATACACTTACGAGTGGTTCCTCCTCGCTGGTGGTCTCTGCAACAATGAGACCACGAGGCGAGGAGGAAGCACGTATAAGGCACTTTGTTTACCTAACAAAGTGCCTTATACTGTCTGATTGGTGGATCCCGGAGATTCCTCCGCTCGCCGGCTCTGCTAAGTGGCCGGCGAGCAGAGGCAAAATGCCAGGCTTCCGACTCCCGGCGGAGGATCGCGTCACTGATGACGCGATCGCTCCGCCCATGCCCCTACAAGGACCGCCGCCATTTGTCTATACGGCGGTCCTTGCGGGGTGCGCTTCCCGGCCGCCATTTGTATATACGGCGGTCGGGAAGTGGTTAAAGGCAAGATGAAAAATGATCTCCTAGGAGAAAGCTCAGGAGAAAAAGTTACCGTAATTAAGTATGGGTCTTTGGCCCATATCCTATTCATGTTTCTTCTGAGTTTTTTTTTCCAAGGAGATGTTTTCAAACCTTAACATCAAAATACCTTTAAAGCTTTCAGCAAGCAAAAAAGTACTAAACAAGAGTTTGATATTTTTTTCCCCATAGTTTATGATACTTTATCAATTGCAAAGTGAGGAAGGGTTATTTTAAAGACAAAGGCCAATTTGCAATTAACAATTTCTCCTCAGCTTTCTCCCAGCAGAAAAAGAAAAAAGAATTGCCCATAAAGCAGCACCTCTCACTGTTTCAAAAAATATTAACAATACTTTATTGTATACATTTGCATTCCATATGAAAACTTCAGGATAAAAAAACATTAAAAACAAACCTCAGACTCTGATATTGACATATAATACAAATGAATCTGGAGTTAGTATACCTGGTATCCAATAAATCAATCACCTGGATCATGCTGAGCCCTCCTCAGCCTGGTCTCAATTTGTATTCCTGGGTGATGTTGTTAAAGGAAAATTAACTTACACATGAGACATCTCCATTAAGTGCCAAAAACGTAGAAATCTTTATTTACTTGGCCAAGGACTTTCTAACAGCCAGCATGTAGAGTCTGCAACTAACACAGGCCCTGCACAGCAGTAGAAAGTGGCTTTCTCCTGGTGTGTAGGGAACTTTTAAATCCTAATTAATATGATAAAATATTCCTCCTTTTGGGCAGTTCTTTCTAGTAAAAGTCCAACCAGCATGTTCAGTTCTCCTTTTGGGTGGGGTCGCTTGACTCCTCTTTGTCCTCCACGAGAATGAAAGTCAGCTTTTCAAGGGAGTCCCCTGAAGCAATGTTCTTACTTTCGTTTCCTTCAAAGTCAAGCCCACCTTCAGAGAACTGGCTCAGACTGGTTCTTCCAAATTGTTTCCTTGTTCCTTTGCAAAGATGGAGTTCCACTGAAAAGGACATGACAGGAAGCTTGTGCAAGTAAATAGCTCAGGATCATGTATTCATTCAGTAATATTGTGATAACTCTCAGGGTAATAATAATCCCATTACTTAAAGTGTCACTCTAACACACTAGTCTGCTTCTGTGCATGTGGTCCTTATAGCCACATAAGAATATAAAGGATATATATATAAAGATTAATTATAAATCTACACAATTCTTTCCACATTTCCCTCCTGTTTATAATTAACACTGTGGGTTGTGGCTTGATTATATATATGTGTGTATAAAAAGAATATTTACATTCACATTTCTGCGCTTATGCTTGCTTAAGCCTCGGGTATCTGCAAATGTGTCTCCACTACAGGGATTGGAGATTCAATAAACACAGCCTTCTATTCCCCTTTGCTGCAAATGGGTATGCACTACAGCAAGTCAGGGCATAGAAGTGAAATGATCAAAAAGAAATCAGGCTCTGGCCGTGAACTGGCTCACACGTCGGCCTGGCCATCCCCCTCCAGCATGCCATCATAATCTCCTCCCAGATCACCGTATGCTTCTTCATCATGCTGTGCTAAGGCTGCATACATAGTAGTACTCATATGCTTATCTATCAATCTTGCAAAAAATGTTCTCAGCATTGGAAAAATACAGCAGGCTAACAGGAACAGAACCACAAGAACAGTTAGGAATGCGATACCAAAACTCTGAAAAATGAAGTCCAGTTCCCAAACCAGTTCTGTAACCAGTCTGTTATTGGGTTCGAAACACCTGAGTTTTGTTTCAGCTCTTCAGATAGGTCTTTTAACTGCTGAAGAGCCACTGTCACTTATCCATCAGGGGACGTATTATCTGGAATATAGGTACAACATTGTTCCCCAAAAAATTCACATACACCCCCTTTCTCTGCCAACAGCATATCTAATGCAATTCTATTCTGCAATGCTGTTAATGATGTTGCTTTCAGTTGCTCTGCCAAACCTTCGATAGCATCTCTAGTATAATTAACAAATCTTTGCTGATTGTAGTAAATGTAATTAATCCAATCCACATTTTTGTTAACTGTTGGCCTTAGGAAAATTGATTCAAAACCCTGCAGCAATTTGGTTCTTCTAACTGCCATTTTGTTCCTAGGCTCAACCCTTTATCATTTGTTACCTCTACTATTTCTCCACAATACTTCGTCATTGAATGGTTACTGGGGGCAGACTTATTATAGCACGTAAAATTGCTGGCTGTAGCAAATGCACGCTGTGGCGTGCCCGGTGCCTTCATATGGACTCTCTCTGTCGTACAGTTCCATGGTTGACTCACACTCATCACACTTTGTATCATACATTCTAACTCAGACCCACTCACCACTACTGGTACCAGAGCAATCTGCGGTCTAGCCGCTGCACACACAATACAGTCAGACACATTAATTTGGTTTTGCAGTAAAAGTTGCCAAAATAGTCCAAACATTAAAAATTCCACCGGTCACTAGAGCCTTATTACTACTTACTTTGTTATATAAATAAATTGATTGATTGAACTTCATTACTGTGTGGTGCTGGTTTAAAGGACTGGTTCTCTTGCTCTAGAGCCTTATTACTAGTCACGTTCATCTTGTTAATACTGTCCGATGGGGATGTGTCAGTAGTCTCTTTGTCTATCCTGTCGTTGCTGTTCAATGGAGGTCGTTCAGTCATTGTCATTGTCATTCCAGAGCTCTTCTTCTTCTTCTTCTTCCCTTTAAAATGCTATGGTTTTAACCCAACTTCCCCTATGTAGCTTTTTTAGGTATCTGTTCCCCCTTTTTTATCTCCTTTTCACCATGGTTCAAAATAAAGAACTACACCTGTGCCTTAGGAAGAATCTTCTAATATCTTCCCACAGCCTTTGAAATCGTGGTCGCACTGAGGCTCAAGCAAATGTTCCCGTCACCTCAGGATCTCAAATTTCCGCCCCTCCCGCCCCTAGGAAATGACCGCTAAGCGTTCTTCTTGAGCAAGATGCAAACAACATTTCTTTTGTTTCAAAACCACCGAAGCTTCATGTGAGTGTTCGTAGCAAGCTGTGGCTCTGGATCTTTTAATTAATCTGGACTCGGAGGGCCCATGTGCACCCTCTTACAATGGCTCAAATGTTCCCATGTAGTTTTATTTTAGCCACAATATCCCTCCTGTTGACACATGTAAGACTCATGTGTCATTACCACAAATCAATTGAACAGAATCAGTCAAAGGAAGGTTAGTAGGTCAGCAGTGTACAGAGCGACCTGTAGGTAAAGTCTTAGACTGCAAGTCAGCAGAGGGAGCTGTAGTTGTAGACGTCAGGACTGCCAAGTCGTTGCCACGGGAGATGAGGGGACTGGGAAATTGCACACATGTGAATGGCCAGTGGTGTGGGAGCCCGGAGAACATCCATGGTCTGTGGGACAGGTGGGCTCCTCAGGTGCTGACACCAAACCCTGCGGACGCCATTAAGCCGCAAACGTATGCATGATGGGAAAGCATACAGACTGTTAGTAAAAACAGTGGGGGACGAATCCCATATAACAGGCTGGCGTAGGGTAAGTGATAAAACACACAGCTTGAGCAAAGACGCAGAAAGAAGCTTATCTATTCTACGATGTTCTTCAGCTCACTACTGTAAGACCAGCTTAGTTGTTGGTGTATTCCCTCCTGTGCACATAGAACTGATCCACAAAGATTTGTTAATTGCTCTGCGGAAAAGTCACCGCGCAGATGCGGATGGGGAAAAACATCCTCTGGTCTGTAAACAACAAAGAAAACAAAGGTACAGGGGGCCAGGGTGGTGCAGCTTTGGACAAGAAGACATAAATGCCCAAGCAAACTGGCTGTGCAGCATAGGCGGGGGGGGGGGGGGGGGGGTTGGATGGATGGAGCTGGTAGGGTTGGGCTGGTGGGGGTGGGGTGGGGCTGGTGGCGGGCTCTTGGCAGAGAACTACAGTCATGCATCCCTCTCTGCAGTTCGCCATTAGACAAGGCATTGTAGTCAAAATATTTCTATCAAAGCCATTTTACTGAACTTCTTCTAACATACCTACAAATTATAAAAATGTAATCAGATGTCAATCAGACAGTCAATCAATCGATGACAATGACCCATATTGCACAGCAATGCAGCAATCAATTGTTCCCAGAAACAAAAACAAAAAATCATCATATTTACTCTTATAATTGAAAGTAATATTTGCGGGGTTTCCTTTTTTTTTTTTTTTTTATATCCCGCTTTCTGGGTTTTACAAAATATATATATATCTTTTAAACAAACCTCTTACTTTACTCCATACATTCTTCTAAATCACTCTGTTCCGCCTGTACACACACACACACACACACACACACACACACACACACACACACACACACACACACAAAATCCACCATCTAGCTGGGATCAGTAGTCCATGAGGCCTCTTGTCCCCTCCTCAGAAATGTGGGCGTAACCCATACCTTCACAGAGATCCCAGGCAGAAACTCCACTCGAATTTCACAGAATTTAACATTACAAACACATTCCAAATGACCGACATTCACAGACAGACATTTGCAGGCAGTAAGAATGCTTTTAAATCTCCAATCTTCAGACAAAACATCAGACAAACAGAGTATAAAACTTTTACAGACATTTCTGTACTGTGGAAACTACACAAACACCAAACAAACAAACAGCAGCTCATAACTTGTGAATATCTCCTATAACCCCCCTCCTCCCCCTCTGCTGGATACTTATACCTCCCAGGGAGCTCTGGTGATTTAGATTTCAGAGCTTGGAATTCCCAGCTTCACATCTTACACAATCCTTTTAATACCACAACATAACATTCTATTTTGACATTCGTTTTTCAATAATACACTTATACATTTGCCTTCTTACTAGGGTGACCTCAAGGTTGCAGCGATTTTCCACAACTGCGGTACCCCTTACCACACTTCGTCACTGTGGACCTTGAGCCCTCTGGGGGCAATGTCGGGCCAGGTGACCTTTCAAACCACATTCAAAACATTTTCCGCATTCTTTGCGACCTTCAAAATCCTTAGATCTGCGTTTTTGTGAGCGCGTGTGGCTGTTACCATAATTCGCATAACAATTACTTTCATCCTTGTTGCAATCATAAACATATGCAGCAACTTTCTTCCCTTTCCTCCCCTTCCTCTTAATCACACATACAGGGTATCGGGTGCATTCTAGAAAATCACTCGGTCCGCAAATTCTATGATCCACCACATACTGTGTGACACACTTGCATATCCCTTCAGTCAAAACTTCACGTATAGCAATCTTAAATCGTTCATACGAGAAATCTGTTGCTCCTGCAGCAGGGGGAGCTATACCTCTATATTTACTGAAAACCTCCATCACTTTATCCAGTAGCTCATCTATGTCTAATCCGTTTACATTATCTTTGACCTCATATGTCTGTGAGGTCCCATCTACCTTTTGTGGGAGGGGCTGGGTTTGGTCTTGGTTTTGGGGAGGGTTCTGAGGATCCTGACATGCAGTACATGGTACCTACTCCAAGTCTTTGTTCTCCGTACTTGGCTCCTCCTCATATATGCCTCTAGTAGCCATCTTTGAGCTTCTGGTAAGCCATATTACTTTTCTAAAATCACATTACCCTGAGCATCACATTTAATTTGAGAAACAAGTTTCTTTACAGCTGTCAAGATGCAGATGCCCTAAAAACCCATATTTATTCCCCCGCAGGCTGCGATATTTTACCCAATTTTTTTTACTTTTCCTGCGCATAACACCTTCATCATTAGTGGCCATAATTTTGCTTGTACCTTGACCCATTCTTTACCTCCCCGTCCACACACCTCTTATTGGAAGGATTATTAGTCACCTGGATCCCCTATCCGCACTCAAATATAGGCACGGGGTACCTGACACAACTTCCGTGCGTTGAACTTCTATGCAGAGGCACCTCCGACTAAGGTACTGACACAATCGGTGGTAGTAGATCCAATCCGATATTACTGCCTGTTACGCGGCTGTATTCTGTTACAAGGAACTTACAATTCCGCTGAGGCACACGGTAGCTTAGGAAACTGACCACAGATTGTGTCATGCAAAACAATATAACAACACATCAATACTTATACTCTAAGCGCAGCCCTGTGTACGAGAAGTTACAGAAACAAAAGGTAGTACTTACAATTAAGAAGCTTTCAGGACACCCGAGAACTTCGTTTTAGAATCCTAAGCAGGCGATTTCACCGACCTTGGCTGAAGAAGTCTCACGGTTCGAAATAAACCGTATGTCACAAGGACATGAGACCTAGTTGCGTTTGGCCACCTTTTGGAAGGGAACGTTTGCCCCGGTGGACTTTCCCCGGCTTGCTATCAGATTGATCGCCAGTCACAAACGCGCTCCTAGGCCTTAATTCTTTGTGATGATAGGTTTCCGGTTCGAAGGACCAGATGTTAAAGAAAAATTAACTTACACATGAAACATCTCCATTAAGTGCCAAAAACGTAGAAATCTTTATTTACTTGGCCAAGGACTTTCTAACAGCCAGCATGTAGAGTCTGCAACTAACACAGGCCCTGCACAACAGTAGAAAGTGGCTTTCTCCTGGTGTGCAGGGAACTTTTAAATCCTAATTAATATGATAAAATATTCCTCCTTTTGGGCAGTTCTTTCTGGTAAAAGTCGAACCAGCATGTTCAGTTCTCCTTTTGGGTGGGGTCGCTTGACTCCTCTTTGTCCTCCACGAGAATGAAAGTCAGCTTTTCAAGGAAGTCCCCTGAGGCAATGTTCTTACTTTCGTTTCCTTCAAAGTCAAGCCCACCTTCAGAGAACTGGCTCAGACTGCTTCTTCCAAATTGTTTCTTTGTCCTCTGCAAAGATGGAGTTCCACTGAAAAGGACATGACAGGAAGCTTGTGCAAGTAAATAGCTCAGGATCATGTATTCATTCAGTAATATTGTGATAACTCTCAGGGTAATAATAATCCCATTACTTAAAGTGTCACTCTAACACACTAGTCTGATTCTGTGCACGTGGTCCTTATAGCCACATAAGAATATAAAGGATATATATATAAAGATTAATTATAAATCTACACAATTCTTTCCACAATGTATAACCTACACTTAATCACCAGCCATCATCATATCCATTAGCCATAGCATGGCCTAATATAGCACTTTATTCATGCTGTACACTATTTTGTTTGCACGATTTTGACTGCACAATGTGATCACGTTTTTTACTGGTTTAATATACTAAATGTAAGTTCATAATTGCACATTTGACACTTTATTGTATGCATATAGCTGAATTGCACAACTGAACCTGGGCTCACACTCTGACACACTATCTTATTTGATAGTTGTGCAGGTGATTGATTCATAAGTAGTTCTCGCACTAAATATAATAACATTTGCCCAGCCTGGACTCAAATACATTTTTTTTTCACTCTCTCAATTTATTGCTTAGTTACCTATTTTTTATTACTCCTTGTGGTCTAGACTTTTTGAATATGTATACATTTCATTTTTATACTTGGTACCATAGTCAAACAGTTGGATTCAATTAGGATATGACCTGCTCTTGCAAATTTTAACTATCCATTTTACAGAGTATGTGTGAGTCAACCAGTTATCTGTTCACTATATTAGTATGTGTAACGATTGGTGTCAGCAAGAACAGATTTTCTGATTATTGGTGATCTGCAGTATCACCAATAATACAGATACTATACCTGATTATGTGGTGATCTGCAGAATCACCAATAATGCGAGTATAGCAAGACACAGGAAAACCAGATGTAAAGATAGGTGTTTGGTGAAACAGTAATACAGATAGAGATACCAACTCCCCCAGAGAAGCTAGTAGAGGGAGATATCTCTATAGAACACAGGGATCAGCACTCCAGCAAGCTGGAGATGCAGATGAACTAGTAATCAGTTCACCAGAGGAGCGTGTGGTGCACAGTAAGACAACGTATACTGATCACCCGTGGAGCGGGTGATTCAGACTGTACTGCAGCTGATCAAGACTGTACTGCAACTCCTAATCACCTGAGGAGCAGGCGATGAGAACAGTACCGTAGTTACTAGTCACCTGAGGAGCAGGTGATTAAGACTGTACTGCAGCTACTGGTCACCTGAGGAGCAGGTGATTAAGACTGTACTGCAGCTACTGGTCACCTGAGGAGCAGGTGTTTAAGCTGTACAGAGAATCCCTCACCAGGGACTAGGCTCACTGGTGAGGCCAGGAGAGTCAGACAAGCAGATTCGGTAACAAACGGACAGATACGGTACAAAGACAGAAGGCTTAAATCAGAGTAGTGTTCAGGCTGAGTCGGCAACAGGATCAGATAGGCAGAAGCACAGCATCAGAAAGCAGAAGAGTAGTCAAGGCTAGCAGAAGGTCATAACAAATAATACAATTCAATTACTACTTTAGCTATCAACAGAATCTGACTAAGTGTGGATCCCCAGCTCCTGCTGGTTCTAGCACACTTTGGGATCTGACTAAGGTCTGAGTGCTAACACGTAGCATTTGCAACAGCAGACGAGGAGCTACTGACAGGCAGGTCCTATATAAACTGAGAGCGCCCCACAGCGCCACCCCAGTCACTCAGCCAATCAAGAGCACTGCTGGAGTCAGCTGACCGGCCAATAAGCTGACTCCCCTTCTATTCGCATAAAGGTCTTGTCGTCTGGCACGCGCGCGCGTAGCCCTCAGTCTATGTGCAACTGAAGGACCAGGCAAAACTCCACCATGTAACTGCGAGGCGAAGGCCGCCGGCTGAGACGAGGAGACAGCCGCTGCGGCGGCATCTCCGCTATCTATTACAGTACCCCCCGCCCCCTGAGGAGCGGACCCCGGACACTTCTTACACGGCTTTTCAGGGTGTAACTCATCAAACTCTTTCTTTAGATCCTCGGCATGCATGCGGCAATCCGGTCCCAAGTTCTCTCCTCCAGGCCATACCCCTTCCAATGGACCAGGTACTGTACAGAATTCTGCACTAATCGAGAATCTAAAATCTTCTCGATCTCATACTCAGGTTGGTCGTCAATCATCACGGGGGGGGGGGGGGGGGGAGGAATCCACATGTACAGCAGGCTTCAACAAAGAAACATGAAATGATCTCACACCTCTCATGCTGGCTGGGAGATCAATCACATATGTCACGTCATTAATCTTTCTGGACACAGGATATGGGCCTACAAAACTGGGTCCTAACTTAGGTGATGGTTGCTTTAAAGACAGATGCCGAGTAGACACCCACACCATGTCTCCTGGGGAAAACTTTCACTCAACAGACCGCCTTTTATCCGCCTGTTTTTTCTGCGTCTGGAAGGCTTTTCCCAGATTTCTTTTCACAAGCACACAAATTTCCTTCAATGCCCTTTGCCAATCCTCTAGAGCCGGAAAAGGGGAAGATGCCACTGGTATTGGGGAGAATTTGGGAGATCTCCCTGAAACCATGTGGAAAGGAGAAAAACCTGAAGAGGAACTCTTCAGATTATTATGTGCAAATTCCGCAAATGGCAGAAACTTTGCCCAATCTGACTGCGCATCTGCCACATAACACCTGAGAAATTGCTCCAAGGACTCTTTCGGTCTGTCCATTGGTCTGTGGGTGGTAGCCTGATGAAAATGATAGGTCCATACCGAGCTGGTGGCAAAAGGCTCTCCAGAATTTAGACACAAACTGGACTCCCCTATCTGACACCACATTCTCCGGAATGCCATGCAGCCGGAAAATGTGCTGGATGAAGAGATCAGCCAATTCCTGGGCCGAGGGGAGTCCCTTCAGAGGGACAAAATGAGCCATTTTACTGAACCTATCAACTACCACCCAGATGACCGAGTTGCCCTCAGACCTGGGGAGTTCTCCTACAAAGTCCATAGACAGGTGGGTCCATGGTTCATTTGGCACCGGTAAAGGTTGTAGCGTACCTACTGGTGCTTGATGAGAGGGTTTATTTCTGGCACACACAGAGCACTCTCTCACAAACTCTTTGCAATTTAGGAGCCAACGAAGGCCACCATACACATCTGGCCAGTAGGTCCTGAGTTCGAGCAGCCCCGGGATGCCCTGCATTCTTATGGGCGTGGAACAATTGCAAGAGTGGTATGCGAAAAGGAAGTGGCACAAACAGAACCCCCTCGGGCTTCCCTTCTGGAATATCTTGCTGGTAAGGCCCTAGGGTAACCGCCCAGTCTTCCCAGGTTTCCATGGCTGCCACCACCAGTCTTTGAGGTAAGATGGTCTCAGGGGTTGATGGCTGAACTGTCTCGGGCTCAAAACACCTAGATAATGCATCTGCTTTGACATTCTTACTTCCCGGTGTATACGTGATGACAAACCTGAACCTTGAAAAGAACAAGGACTAGCGAGCCTGTCGGGGGCTAAGTCTTTTGGCCCCTTCGATGTACTCCAAATTTTTATGATCAGTATAGACCATGATCATATGTTCTGCCCTTCCAGCCAATGGCGCCATTCTTCAAAGGCTAACTTAATGGCCAAGAGCTCCCTATTGCCAATATCGTAGTTCCTCTCGACTGGAGAGAACCTACGAGAAAAGAAGGCACAGGGATGTAGTTTGCCTTGAAGGCCAGAACGTTGAGACAGTACAGCCCCAACCCCAATCTCCGATGCATCCACCTCAACAATGAAGGGGAAGGTGACATCCACGTGTCTCAAAATGGAAGCAGAACAAAATAACTTTTTCAACTTACCGAAGGCAGACTGTGCCTCTACTGTCCAATGGTAAGTGTCAGCCCCCTTCTTGGTAAGGTTGGTGAGGGGTGACACTACAGAAGAAAACCCTTTGATGAACTTCCTGTAGTAATTTGCGAAGCCAAGAAATCTTTGGAGTGCCTTCAATCCAACAGGTTGAGGCCACTCCAACACAGCAGCGACTTTTTCAGGATCCATGGAGAGACCTGAAGTGGAAATAATATATCCCAAAAAAGGGACCTTAGTGACTTCAAAGAGGCATTTCTCTAACTTCGCATACAACGAGTTCTGCCTCAATTTTCTTAAAACGGACTTCAAATGTTTCCAATGTTCAGTTAGATTGGGTGAGAAAATCAGTATATCGCCCAGATACACTAGCACAAATTTTCCCAGAACTTCCCTAAACACTTCATTGATCAACTCCTGGAAGACGGCAAGAGCATTACACAACCCGAAAGGCATGACCAGATACTCGTAGTGCCCATCGGGCGCGTTGAATGCCGTCTTCCATTCATTACCGTCCCTAATGCGTACCAGGTTGTATGCTCCTCGTAGGTCTAGCTTAGAGAAGATACTGGCATTAGTCACCTGAGCAAACAAATTGTCAATCAAAGGCAGTGGATAGCGATTTTTCACTGTGATCTTATTTAAACCCTGATAGTCAATACAAGGTCAAAGCCCACCGTCCTTTTTCTGTACAAAAAAGAACCCAGCCCCTGCTGGTGATCGGGAAGGACGGATAAAGCCCTTGGCCAAATTTTCTTTAATGTATTCCTGCATAGCCAGCTTCTCTGGCCCCGACAGATTATAGAGATGGCCTCTAGGGGGCATACAACCTGATCTTAACTCTATGGGACAGTTGAAGCTCCTATGTGGTGGGAGTTTCTCTGCTGATTTTGGACAAAACACATCAGAAAATTCTGCGTACTGCACTGTCACCCCTTTCACCTGAACCTTGGTGGTGCAAACAGCAACTTTCTCCAAACAATGATGATGACAATGGGCTGACCAGCTCTGTAGGTGATCTGAAGCCCAGTCGATCTGAGGGGAGTGTAGTTGCAACCAAGGCATACCGAGGATTATGGTGGAGGTTGCCATTTGCAGGACAAAGAACTGTAGTTTCTCCTTATGTAGAACCCCTGTATTACACAACAATAAGGGGGTCTAGGAGAGAGGCTGTCTACACTGTAACAGAGAGTCATCTACCGCTGTGATCAAAATCTGACGGTCTAAAGGAAGTAAGGGAATCCCCAATTTTTTGACAAAGTCATAATCTATAAAATTAGCTCCAGAGCCTGAGTCCACAAATGCTTCTGTGGCTGTGGCCCAACCCTCCCAGGTAATGGAGCAAGAGAGGAGTAAGAGGTTATTATCTAGAGGTAAACACGTCTCGCCTAGGGTATTACCTCTGACTACACCTAGGCGGCAGCGTTTCCCGACTTTTTAGGGCAATTCTGGACAATGTGACCCTCCTCAGCACAGTATAGACAGAGTCTTTCTGACCTTCTGCGATTCTTCTCCACTTATGTTAACCTAGACTGACCGATTGCATCGGTTCGTCCTGAGGTGACGAGGGTGGAGAAGAGGCGTAGGAAACAGATCTTACAGCATTTCTGCCACGGGTTTGTTTTTGATAGTGAAGGCGGCGATCAACCCGCACTGCCAATGAAATTGCTTTGTCTAGAGATTTAGGCTCGGGATGACCTAACATCAAATCAGAAACTGCATCGGATAGTCCTGACAGGAAACAGTCTAATAAAGCATACGTTCCCCATCTAGCTGATACAGCCCACCTCCTAAATTCTGCGGCATAAACCTCCACTGGATTACAACCTTGCCTGAGAGTCTTTAGTTTCCTCACAGCCGTGATAGCAATATCCGGATCATCGTATGTAACGGCCAGGGCCTTAAAAAACTCCTGAACTGAGGATTATGCCTCATGCCCTGTGTGAAGACTATATGCCCATGTTTGTGAATCACCTGACAAAATCTTTATAAAGGTTACCCTCTGGTTCTCAGATCCTGACAGATTGGGTCTCAACTCAAAATAGGATAGCACACGGTTTCTGAAATTCTGAAAGTCAGATCTATGCCCAGAAAACTTTTCGGGTACGGACATACGAAGGTCCGTGACTGAAGGGGATTGCACTGTATCAATAGTCGTTTGAAGTACCTGTACTGTCCCAGACAGTTGAGTGATCTGAGTCTGTTGGGTATTGATCACCTCGGTAAGATTGTTTACCGCGGTGATCAGGACTTCAACCTGACTACGCAGTGCGTCCATAATGTTTGGTCTGCTGTTCTGTAACGATTGGTGTCAGCAAGAACAGATTTTCTGATTATTGGTGATCTGCAGTATCACCAATAATACAGATACTATACCTGATTATGTGGTGATCTGCAGAATCACCAATAATGCGAGTATAGCAAGACACAGGACAACCAGATGTAAAGATAGGTGTTTGGTGCAACAGTAATACAGATAGAGATACCAACTCCCCCAGAGAAGCTGGTAGAGGGAGATATCTCTATAGAACACAGGGATCAGCACTCCAGCAAGCTGGAGATGCAGATGAACTAGTAATCAGTCCACCCGAGGAGCAGGTGGTGCACAGTAAGACAACGTATACTGATCACCCGTGGAGCTGGTGATTCAGCCTGTACTGCAGCAGGTGATCAAGACTGTACTGCAACTCCTAATCACCTGAGGGGCAGGTGATGAGGACAGTACTGTAGTTACTAGTCACCTGAGGAGCAGGTGATTAAGACTGTACTGCAGCTACTGGTCACCTGAGGAGCAGGTGATTAAGACTGTACTGCAGCTACTGGTCACCTGAGGAGCAGGTGATTAAGACTGTACTGCAGCTACTGGTCACCTGAGGAGCAGGTGTTTAAGCTGTACAGAGAATCCCTCACCAGGGACTAGGCTCACTGGTGAGGGCAAGAGAGACAGACAAGCAGATTTGGCAACAAACGGACAGATACGGTACAAAGACGGCAACAGGATCAGATAGGCAGAAGCACAGCATCAGAAAGCAGAAGAGTAGTCCAGGCTAGCAGAAGGTCATAACAAATAATACAATTCAATTAGTACTTTAGCTATCAACAGAATCTGACTAAGTGTGGATCTCCAGCTCCTGCTGGTTCTAGCACACTTTGGGATCTGACTAAGGACTGAGTGCTAACATGTAGCATTTGCAACAGCAGACGAGGAGCTACTGACAGGCAGATCCTATATATACTGAGAGCGCCCCACAGCGCCACCCCAGTCACTCAGCCAATCAAGAGCACTGCTGGAGTCAGCTGACCGGCCAATAAGCTGACTCCCCTTCTATTCGCATAAAGGTCTTGTCGTCTGGCACGCGCGCGCGTAGCCCTCAGTCTATGTGCAACTGAAGGACCAGGCAAAACTCCACCATGTAACTGCGAGGCGAAGGCCGCCGGCTGAGACGAGGAGACAGCCGCCATGCCGCTCACCGCTGCGGCGGCATCTCCGCTATCTATTACAGTATGTCATGCACATCAAGGACTTACAATTATCCAAGTCAGTATCATAATTTAGATTTCCTTCATTTTGCTATATCTGTTTTACATACTTTGGAGTAGGCTGTTGTATTGTGCATTTCCCTCATGCTAAGTAAAACAAAACAAGGCTATGGGGGAGTGGGCAGCCATGCTGTTTTTATGGTGAAAATGAATCTGTAGTGTCCCTCTACATTTTTTTTCAGATCCTTTTATATATTTAGTATGACCCTCTCTTGACGTACAATCTCTTGTTCTTTTGTGTATGGGTGGGAGATATTTTTAGAGATGTCAGCTGATTCTTCCATCTACTGCTAGCATCACATCTCAGCTGGTGACATCCTTCAAAAATAACAAAATATCATAAACAGTAACTGGGACATGCTACATATGTAGGAAAATCACTCCAGCAACTCCAACAAAGTGATAACTTTTAGCCCAGTATGTCTTATGGGTCTATTCATGAAGACATAAATAGAAAAAAAAATAGAGACATTCCATTGCGACGTAAGAAGTTATCATAGCACCTATATCACAACCAGCCTATTGTCTTTTGAAATGAAACAAGAACACTGATGAGTTGCAATGGGCAACTTCTTAATACATTTTCACACATTTATTTTTTCACTGTTTTCTTTTTATTTGAACCCAACTGGTTTTCAAATGGAAGAACATGGAGAAATTCCAAACATTAACTTAAAAAAAAAGTGTTTGCTTCTGTATGAGACCTTTTGCACGTATTCCTCTTGAGTTGTCCATAAACTTCTAACGCTCTGTTTGATTTTATTGATAACGTTAGAAACTCAACTCTTGCAAAAGGAATTTTGGTTTGCCAAAAAGGAATAAATCTCTTTTCAGACTTGTTTTCTGGTGTTTATTAGGGATATTATTGCTTCTCTGACTTACCTTTGATGTTGTTTCAAATATCTTTAGACTTTATCTTCTAACTAGATTCTACAGCATGCATAAGGTGCACAGCGTGCCTGGTTGGAGGGCAGATGTTTTATACATTGGTACATCTCAAATTTCCTCATTTAGATGACTGTTAAGACTTTGAGCTTCAGATTACCTCTTCATGGAAATGTGCCTGTGCAGGAGCTTCCCTACTGCATCTGTTTCACTGATCTCCTACCATAGTATAATATACATCTAAAACAGTTTGAATGCATGCTGTATTATTACAATTTCATCATAACCACATTATGGATTCGGTGGACAATAGTTGCTGGCCTTCCTTGACTCTGCAGTCTTGTCTCATACCAATAACAAAACCCATTTCTTTCAATTAAGCCTCCTTCTAAAGCAGCATTACAATTTTGATAGCTTTCTGGAGACAGATCGTTGTCTATGTGACCTCATCTTTCTGTACTTTGAATTCAGCTATGAAATGAATTGCAGTAGGAAATTATTTGCTTTCCAATCATTCTGTTTAAGCTGGCAGGAATCAGCGGCCTCCTGTGAGCTACAACAATGTGCGTTGTTATTCACGGGGGACAGGTAAAGATCAGGCAGACTCGGAAAATTTCACCCTTCTTGAGCACTGTTCTTGCTTTTCATTTAATGGTTCTTTCTTATCTCTGAATGTTGTCATTGTTTTCTTTCAGATACTAATGTTCTGTTCATCATTTGTTTTGCTGCCTGTTTATGCTGCTTTGCTAGTCAGGAACAATTAAATCAGTCAATGGAAGAAGAAAGGAAAATATAGAATTGAATAATAGCATGTGACACATTCATGCAAAGATATGTTAACTGGGAGCACGTTGTTCTATTCCCTTAACTTTAAAGAAAGGTGATCGTGCTATTGTCTCTTCAATCCTTTAAAAGCTAAAAACCACAATGTAGGTCAATTATCCATTCAAGTTAACCTGATTTGACTTTAAAGTCTGAAAGGCCCAAAGAAGAATGCAGCCCAGTAGGTGACACCTATTTATGGATTGTTCTGTGACACTGTTAATTGCTATTTCCCCGCTTGCTTACATTAATTATCAGCCAGTTTTTGTGCATGTCCCACCTTGCATTTCTCCCCAGTATCCTTAATGCTCATGCTAACTATGCTATTAAAATGTGCTTGCAGATTTAGGATGGTGCATAGAAAATCACAGGTGTTGCCTAAAGTATTTGACACAGCATGTTTTCTTCTATTTTTCAGGGTTTAGCTTACAATATTTACAGAATGTGATATACTTTTCGACTATAAAATATGCTCCAGGGACTTTTATCTCCATACTTTGCTTGCAGTATGGAGATAAAAGTCCCTGGAGCATATTTTATAGTCGAAAAGAAAAACTAAACTGTATCCACCCCGGGGATTTAGCTGCAGATAATGACAGATACATTCCCAAATAAACTCATTAAAATTTCCGACTGTAGATCATAAGAATGAACAGTGTACCTGTGTGCATATAAGTAGGCAACAGAATCAGAAGCTAAACCTGAACTCCAGGAAAACATGTTATGTTGGACAACACAGTGGTTGCAATAATTGTCCTAGGTTCGATCCTCAGCCAGGACTCTTTCTGCATAGAGCTTTCTCTTCCAGTCTTTGTGTGAATTTTCTTAGGGCATTCCAATTTCCAATAGCCCAAAATATACTGTTATTAATAATATTATTATGCATTTTTATAGTGCTGACATCTTCTGTAGTACTTTTGCATAATGTACAGTATGTAGTCATGTTGCCAACTGTCGCTCAGAGGAGCTTACAAGCATAGTCAGTCATTGATTTTATGTTCCTATTATAGTCTAATGCCAATGCTTAGTTCTTAAGTGCCCCCCACCAAATCGGCCATTGCCTCAGGCCCAGAATTCTGCAAAAGTCATTGCCTAGTAGAGCTGTTACCACACAGTTAGTTACACATAAAGGGGTAGAGGGCTGCACAAAGGAGAGAGGAGGTCATTCTTGTAGGTGAGAAGCTGCACCTGGGAGAAGGGATGGCACAAGAAAGTTGGCCTTGGTAAACAGGAAATATACGGTAAATATGGTCCTACATAGACATTAATAGGGACATTTGTGTGTAGGCTCATTTGAGCACACTTAGTGAAATGAATTGATCAATGTAAATATGTTAGAGCTAAATAATAATAATACAAAGAAGATAAAGAAGAGGAACAGTAACCACATTTCCCAGATCATTGCAGCTTGTATAACCTAGTGCAGAGTATCTTGATGTCAGCAGTGGTCCTGCCATTTGGAAGACTACTCTTGTTTGTAATTAAAGAACTACTATCTTGAAAAATTGTAAAATGCACACATATAAGATGTACATTTGTTCCTGAGTAAAATGGACTATAAATAACTATTTTGACCTAAGTCGCTGTCACTTACAGTAAATAGACAAAAATCTGACAAATCTCCTCCTGGGGGATTCTTTGGGCTTTCCTTGTTTTCACAAGCACTTACTTAATGGTAGTTGTTTAGTCCAACCGGCAAAATGGTGCGCAAACGAATCGGGAGGCTGGCATCTCTGCACAGATCCTTTCCAGATAGTCCTTTTGTAAAGAATAAAGGAAATACTGAGAATCATCCATGTGAAGACAGGCTAGTCAACCTATCAGATTAGTCAGATTTCTATCTATTGTAACTAACAGCCATATAAAAAAGTAATGTATAATGCATTTACTCTGGGAGGAGTATATGTCTTATAAGCATGCATTTAGATTCATTTTAAATTTTACAAGTTTTCATAATAGTGATCCTTTAAGTACTACAAAACTGCTTTTGATAGGCTATTGGAGCTGAGCAGAGAAAGCTGATGTCACCACAATAATCCTCCCATGCATCTGCATAGAATCATCAACTCATTTTTTTTAGCGTTTATCACGTGTTCTGGATACAGCTTGTGGTATCTCAGCAGCTATTACTTTTGAATGTATTTTGCTTCTAGAAAGGCCATGTTGGTACACAATAGTATACACCATGTGTAATGCCTGATTTATGCTTGGAGTCTATTTACAATACTGTATATTCACTATTGACTATATAGCAAAAAGGCAGCTGAAATGCTTTAGAATAGCACATGCTTTGTCTATACTGTAAACATGTGGTGTAGCATGGGGCTTGGCAAAAGCAAGAAACATTGATCTATAAGATTCCATTCAGAATTTACCTTTGTACTAAAAATCCTGTATATAAACAAAGCATATCAGAATAACGTAAAAAGAATGCTCAAATGCATTATACAAACTCTTGCTTTGCTGTTCAAATTTTTATATAAAATGAAAAGTCATTAAGAAATGTTAGAAGCAAATATAACGTAGAACTAATGTCAAATTAAAAAGCAGCCCAGCGTAAAGCCCCCTGTAATACAAGTATTTAGTATTTCAAGTCCAACAGAGTCCCCAAGCAGCTTGGGGTGACCCAAAACTACTAGGAAAGTATAGGGGACTAAAAGAGACTGAAAAGCACTACTACTTACACTGCAATGCTAAGTGTGATTTGCCTTCTTAAAACAGAAGGTATTTGCGATAATTCAGATTTAAGTGAATATCTGTGGTTACCCACAATGCATTGCTAATTATTATATGCAAATTATCTGTTTATGCCCCTGAAGCCAGGCTTACATCCAGAACCTCTGGTCTATAGCAAGCCTATAGCTTTACATTTTACAGAGCCACATCAACCCCACATGTAGACAGCCTGTTTAGACAGCAAATCACACTAAGCATTGTTTTTTAGCAGGAGGGCTTTTCAGTCTCTTTTAGTCACCTATACTTTCCTAGTGGTTTTGGGTCACCCCGAGCTGCTTGGGGACTCTGTTGGACTTGAAATACTAAATACTTGTATTACAGGGGGCGTTACTAGAACAAGCTGCGTGGAGGAGAAGTAGGTCTGCAATCCCCGCGGGCACCATGGATTAGGTAAGCTAGCTGCCGCTACACACATGGAGGAGCAGGAGACATGGGGAGGGAGCAGAAGCACGTGGGGGAGTGAGCACACTGGGGACACACATGCAGGAAATCCCCAATGGGGTGGTGGTTCAAAATGGTGGGCGTTAGTAAGTCAGGGATTACCTGAATTCGCCATATAAGATGCTAAGATGCAGGGACTTTTTTTCCCCAAAAAATTGCAACAACCTTCTTGAAGTAGGTGATAGAGGCAGTAAACCATCTCCAAAAGGGTAAAGATCAATTGACCGCTTAGCTGTTAGTTAAGAACTCATTACAAACCTCTACAGACTCATAAACAAGATCTTACAGAAACAATGTACTAGATGAAAATCGGTTTCCTCTGTCCATTCCTTAAAAAGAGTTTGCATTTTTTGTAAATACTTAAGGACCGTAGTACTTAAATTAATCTATATACTTGTTTTACTATCTTGCAGATATAAAATACTACCTATGTAAAGGAAAACTTAAAAGAACGCCAGTGTGATTTAGCCCAGAAAGATGTCCAAATTATAATTTGTTTATGAAGACAATTTGTAAGAGAATTTATCATCAACTTTATATTCATAAATCTCAATTAAGCCGTAGAAATTGTCAAGTAAAGAGAAATGCTGAGCACTGTGATGGTATTTGGATTCACACAAAACATGAACATGAAAGAGACTCACAGCAAAGCCTTCAGAAGAGGCAAAAGCAGCAGAAGGTTTGATATGACAGCAGAGTAAGAAGGAGACTCCACATTAGCTTTGCAAATCATTTTTCCAGCCCCACCAGACAAGAAAGTACTGAAAGTAAGATCCCTCACATTAGCTTGATTTGAAGTTTGATTTTACTTTTCTTGACAGCCTTTTAACATTTTTTTTTCAGTTGCTAGATGCTGAAAAGGTATTTTGAAGATAAGATTTAAAAAATTCTAATGTAAGAAAATTCAGAATTTTTTGTTTGAAAAACTCTCACTTTTACCTTTAAACTTGCCCAACATTTTTGTGCAACCCACCTTGCCAACATACTTGCCCAGTAAGGGTCATCCTCTCTCATATGACCACTTATCCAAGTAGACTGCCAGCTCTTAAGGGTAAGTAATTTACAGGCCAATCAAGCTCCCACCCACACAATCAGATGACTAGGATGAATGGCAGTTTATCCTCTCCAATTGCCATATGGTGATTGGAGAACTGGTAAGTAGCAATCATACCAGCACCATATCTTCCATACCAAAGAAATGGAAGGGATGTAATTGGCAGTGTGCACTATTCCCCTGACAAAATCCATTGTTGGAGCCTGGACCACCACAATGGCATAGCAGGAGAGGGAATTAATTTTCCCAGCACAGCACAAAGTAGTTCTCCTGATCTACCTCCTTTTATCGATAACACACTCAGCACTTGGAGTTCAGTAAGGCAACTGTATAAAAGCCATGGGCATCTCTCACAACCCTAACCTGCCTGCAATTAGAGTAGAGACTCAGGGTACTAACTATTTATAGTTATCAACTGTGAAAAACCTTTATTTGCTCTACATGTATAATTGACAGAGTAGATGCTCCAATAGGGTTGGTGTTCAAATTCGGGTCACTGTTGACTTCCACCCTGGATATGGCCATTTAATTTAGGCCACGCCTAAATGAAAACCAGCGTGTTTCCCTGTGCAAATTCAGCTTTTTGGTGCTGTTCCCAAAATGCACAGCAACCCAGGTGATCTCCCCCAAATGCCTTGAGCCCTTCAATCACGGTGGGGGGGGGGGGGGGGGTGTTGCCATAGCTTCATATAAGCAGAGGGCTTAAGATGGATGCCTGCAGTACTTGTGCGCTGATGTTTTGCTAGTGACATAGCTCCTTAGGTAGATAGATAGATAGATAGATAGATAGATAGATAGATAGATTGACTGGTGGTGTTGCACATATGTTGAGCTGAAGCATCGAGCTTATCTGTATTGCAGTCCCATATCACACAGAGGCTACTTGCCTGTAATGTGACTCCTGCACTGCCTTTCTCTCGCACAAGTCAGAAAGCAGCCCTGGAGTCTAAGGACTGTCTAAATCTTTTCAACCTGTGAAATACCTTATCTAGCTGACCACATGCAGTCTTTACAATGGTGAGAGAGCAGACAGAGGTTTTTTTTCTAAGGACACTGTAGGAGGCAAGCCTCTCTTCTGCATCATGCTGTGTTCATTTACCAGCTTGCCCTCAAATTGTACTTTTATTTCCCTTAGCCAGCCTAGTGTTTCACATTGCCTTATACACTACCAGCAGCCTGGGGGAAAATCTCCCTCCTTCCTCCCCTGGCCAGTCCGTTCTGGAATGCACACAAAGACGCCATCCTCACAGGACAGAGGTCACACAGACACACTCCAGATCACTAGATAACACTTATATTAGGGAATGTCATACAAAGTGTTGTAGACAAAAGGTTTGTAGATTCCTTATTTGAGGCTGAGCAGCACAGGCTTTCATTAGAACTTTTTCTCTCCGTTCCCTTAATTTTCAGTCTCTAAGGACAGGAAGAATAAACTTTTTTTCCCCTTAAAGCCGCCTCTATAAATCTGCCATAAATCTGTCGCTCTAGGCAATTAGCTTATCAGCTGGTCTCTAGAGGCACCTCTGAGTGTATGGCCACCTTTACAGTTAGTGTGTTTACAGTGTGTTATCCTGCTATATTATCCAACACTTCAGGTCAGTGTTCATCATAACCACAGTTGATAGTCCAAACGTCTTTTGCAGATGTGATGCATAGCAAGTCTTGCAATAAGTACCCAATAAAATGTAGTTATCCTTTTATATTATATGATACTTTAATACTTTATATTAGTGTTCATTATCCGCAGTTGGTGCCACAAAAATCTGCTCCGAGGCCTGGATATCAATCGTAACAGAGCTGTGAAACTGGCTAATTTTTGGCACATATGACCCCCACTGGGGCCTTCTGCCTCTGCTCGCAGGCCTGTATATATCCCTTTTACATTTTTTGACCGGAGAAGAACATTCAAAAAAGCTTTTAAAGCCCCAGGTCATGCAAAGATTGTATTAACATTCATTGAAAACCTACTTTAAAGGATACCCGAAGTGACATGTGACATGATGAGATATACATGTGTATGTACAGTGCCTAGCACACAAATAACTAGGCTGTGTTCCTTTTTTTCTTTCTCTGCCTGAAAGAGTTAAATATCAGGTATGTAAGTGGCTGACTCAGTCCTGACTCAGACAGTCAGACAGTTATTTGTGTGCTAGGCACTGTACATACACATGTCTATCTGATTGTGTCACATGTCACTTTGGCAGTGGTGGCTCCAGGAATTTTTTTTAGGGGGTGCTATGCAGGTGCTGGACCGATTTCCGGGGTAGCTGACGACCTGCGCCGCGCGAAGCGCACTGCCGGAAAAATGGGTGTGGCTACAACCAACATATGGGCGTGGCCATGCCAGGATGAGGGCGGAGCTAACTGTAATTTAAAGTGAACCCAGGGTGAGAGTGATATGGAGGCTGCCATATGTATTTCCTTTTAAACAATTCTAGTTGCCTGGCAGCCCTGCTGATCTATTTGGCTGCAGTAGTGAACTAAATTACACCAGAAACAAGCATGCAGCTAATCTTGTCAGAAACCCCTAACCTGCTGCATGCTTGTTCAGGGTCTATGGTTGAAAGAATTAGAGGCAGAGGACCAACACGGCAGCCAGGCAGCTGGTATTGCTTAAAAGGAGATATATATGGCAGCCTCAATATTATTCTCACCTCGGGTTCCCTTTAAAAATGCAACGCAAAGACAGAGGGCCCAAGTTTTGGTGACCCTTTCCCCAGAAAATTCACATAATTGTGCAGGTTTTCTCAAGAAAATACACATAATGTGAGCAGATTTGAACAAAAAACATGTTCAATAACCCCAATATGTACAATCGTTATCAGATATGACCCCAATATGCACAACCGTTATCAGATATGACCCCAATATGCACAACCGTTATCAGATATGACCCCAATATGCACAACCGTTATCAGATATGACCCCAATATGCACAATCGTTATCAGATATGACCCCAATAAGCACAATCGTTATCAGATATGACCCCAATATGCACAATCGTTAGCAGATCTGACCACAATATGCACAATCCTCAGCAGATCTGACCCCAATATGTACAATCCTCAGCAGATCTGACCACAATATGCACAATGCTCAGCAGATCTGACCCCAATATGCACAATGCTCAGCAGAGCTGACCCCAATATGCACAATGCTCAGCAGATCTGACCCCAATATGCACAATGCTCAGCAGTTCTGACCCCAATATGCACAATCCTCAGCAGATCTGACCACAATATGCACAATGCTCAGCAGATCTGACCACAATATGCACAATCCTCAGCAGATCTGACCACAATATGCACAATGCTCAGCAGATCTGACCACAATATGCACAATCCTCAGCAGATCTGACCCCAATATGCACAATCCTCAGCAGATCTGACCACAATATGCACAATGCTCAGCAGATCTGACCCCAATATGCACAATGCTCAGCAGTTCTGACCACAATCAGCAGCACCACCTGAAAAAGAAAAGAAAAACCCATTTACTCACCTACAGTCAGAAGACCTCCTGTCCGGACCTCCTCCTGTCCCGACCTCCTTGTGGCGTGCAGCTCCCACGATCCTCTTCCTTCACGTGACTTCCTGTCTGCAGCCTTCATTACCCGGCGAGCAGGGCTACAGGAAAATGGCCGCCCGAAGCCCTGCACTGCAGACTCCAAGTCTGCAGAGCAGGGCTTCGGGTGGCCATCTTACCGTAGCCCTGCCCTGCTGCTTCGGGCTGCCGCTGTGAACTGACTCGGCCTCTCTTAGACGCCTGAAGTCAGTTCACGCCAGGGGGTGCTTGGACAAATTCAGGGGGTGCTTGAGCATTTGAAGGAATCCTTCAAATTATGAACTCTCTTAATTTTGAATGATCTGTTGTGTACATACATAAGTGAAGGGAAATGTTTCATTTAAACATAACCCTATAATACCAATCAGTTTTTCACTGTGCAACATGCATTGTATTAACTATCAAAATGCTATTACTGTCTGACAGGAAGTGACTACAGTGTGACCCTCATTGATAAGAAATTAAAGAAATTACCCTTTTTATCTCTTTCTTGTTCTCAGGAGCCATTTTCTGCTAGGAAAGTGTTTTATAGTTGGAATTTCTTATCAGTGAGGGTCACACTGTACTCACTTCCTGTCTGAGTCAGGACTGAGTCAGCCACTTACACACTTGATATTTAACTCTTTCAGGCAGAGAAAAAAACACAGCATAGTTATTTGTGTGCTAGGCACTGTACATACACATGTCTATGTCATCATGTCACATGTCACTTCGGGTATCCTTTAAATAAGGTATGTAACAGAAAGTGTCATTAAAATGTTGTCACTGTTACAAAATAAAAAAGACAACTCCTGGAGTGGAGAGTTGCTTCAAACTGCTTGGTAATGATCAGACAGACGTGGGGTCCTGAGGATCTATGAAGTGATGCAGCAGGAGTTGTCTTTTTTTATTTTGTAAAAGTGACAACATTTTAATGACACTTTCTGATATAAAACACTTTCCTAGCAGAAAATGGCTTCTGAGAACAAGAAAGAGATAAAAAAGGGTAATTTTTTTTATCAATGAGGGTCACACTGTAGTCACTTCCTGTCTGAGTAAGGCCACTTACATACCTGATATTTAACTCTTTCAGGCAGAGAAAGAAAAAAAGGAACACAGCATAGTTATTTGTGTGCTAGGCACTGTACATACACATGTCTATCTCATCATGTCACATGTCACTTCGGGTATCCTTTAACCACTTGAGGACCGTGGGCTTTACCCCCCCTTAAGGACCGGCCACTTTTTTTCCATTCAGACCACTGCAGCTTTCACGGTTTATTGCTCGCTCATACAACCTACCACCTAAATGAATTTTGGCTCCTTTTCTTGTCACTAATAAAGCTTTCTTTTGGTGCTATTTGATTGCTCCTGCGATTTTTACTTTTTATTATATTCATCAAAAAAGACATGAATTTTGGCAAAAAAATCATTTTTTTAACTTTCTGTGCTGACATTTTTCAAATAAAGTAAAATTTCTGTATACATGCAGCGCGAAAAATGTGGACAAACATGTTTTTGATTAAAAAAAAACCCATTCAGTGTATATTTATTGGTTTGGGTAAAAGTTATAGCGTTTACAAACTATGGTGCAAAAAGTGAATTTTCCCATTTTCAAGCATCTATGACTTTTCTGACCACCTGACATGTTTCATGAGGGGCTAGAATTCCAGGATAGTATAAATACCCCCCAAATGACCCCATTTTGGAAAGAAGACATCCCAAAGTATTCACTGAGAGGCATAGTGAGTTCATAGAAGATATTAATTTTTGTCACAAGTAAGCGGAAAATGACACTTTGTGACAAAAAAAAAAAAAGTTTCCATTTCTTCTAACTTGCGACAAAAAAAAATGAAATCTGCCACGGACTCACCATGCCCCTCTCTGAATACCTTGAAGTGTCTACTTTCCAAAATAGGGTCATTTGTGGGGTGTGTTTACTGTCCTCGCAATTTTGGGGGGTGCTAATTTGTAAGCACCCCTGTAAAGCCTAAAGGTGCTCATTGGACTTAGGGCCCCTTAGCGCAGTTAGGCTGCAAAAAAGTGCCACACATGTGGTATTGCCGTACTCAGGAGAAGTATTTTAATGTGTTTTGGGGTGTATTTTTACACATACCGATGCTGGGTGGGAGAAATATCTCTGTAAATGACAATTTTTTAATTTTTTTTACACACAATTGTCCATTTACAGAGATCTTTCTCCCACTCAGCATGGGTATGTGTAAAAATACACCCCAAAACACATTATACTACTTCTCCTGAGTACGGCGATACCACATGTGTGGCACTTTTTTGCACCCTAACTGCGCTAAGGGGCCCAAAGTCCAATGAGTACCTTTAGGCTTCTTGCACACCAAGACGTTGTGTTAGGTGGCACGTTAAGGTCGCATACCGTGCACCTAACACAACGTATGGTGCTGCAAAAGCCGACGGTAGAGTGAGCCGCGTTAGGCTGCTCGATGCCCATAATATCTCCCAGAGTGGCGCTGATTGGCCAGCGGGACCACGTGATGCGGAGCGAGACACTCCGCATCACGTGGTCCCGCCGGCCAATCAGCGCCCGCCAGTGCAGTGAATATTAAGTAGCCATGTGCGCGGCTACTGTAGCTGGCTCTCCCCGCCTCCTCCGCCCCCCACTGCGCATGTGCAAACAGTCTAACGCGGCTATAGCCGCTCCAACGCCGTAGCATGCTGCACTTTGCACAGAACGTGCAGCGTTACATGTAACGCAACGTGGGCTGTGTGAACAGCCCACTTGTGTTACATTGCTGTGCGTTGGGGGAGCGTTACAGGCGCACTAACGTGCGCCTGTAACGTCTTGGTGTGCAAGCAGCCTTAGGATTTCACAGGTCATTTTGAGAAATTTGGTTTCAAGACTACTCCTCACGGTTTAGGGCCCCTAAAATGCCAGGACAGTATAGGAACCCCACAAATGACCCCATTTTAGAAAGAAGACGCCCCAAGGTATTCCGTTAGTAGTACGGTGAGTTCATAGAAGATTTTATTTTTTGTCACAAGTTAGCGGAAAATGACACTTTGTGAAAAAAACCAATACAAATCAATTTCCGCTAACTTGTGCCAAAAAAATAAAATCTTCTATGAACTCACCGTACTATACTGTCCTGGCATTTTAGGGGCCCTAAACCGTGAGGAGTAGTCTTGAAACAAAATTTCTCAAAATGACCTGTGAAATGCTAAAGGTACTCATTAGACTTAGCGCAGTTAGGGTGCAAAAAAGTGCCACACATGTGGTATCGCCGTACTCGGGAGAAGTAGTACAATGTGTTTTGGGGTGTATTTTTACACATACCCATGCTGGGTGGGAGAAATAACTCTGTAAATGGACAATTGTGTGTAAAAAAATGAAAAGATTGTCATTTACAGAGGTATTTCTCCCACCCAGCATGTGTATGTGTAAAAATACACCCCAAAACACATTATACTACTTCTCCTGAGTACGGCGATACCACATGATTGGCACTTTTTTGCAGCCTAACTGCGCTAAGGGGCCCAAAGTCCAATGAGTACCTTTAGGATTTCACAGGTCATTTTTGTTTCAAGACTACTCCTCACGGTTTAGGGCCCCTAAAATGCCAGGGCAGTATAGGAACCCCACTAATGACCCCATTTTAGAAAGAAGACACCCCAAGGTATTCCGTTAGGAGTATGGTGAGTTCATAGAAGTTTTTATTTTTTTGTCACAAGTTAGCGGAAATTGATTTTAATTGTTTTTTTTCACAAAGTGTCATTTTCCGCTAACTTGTGACAAAAAATAAAATCTTCTATGAACTCACCATACTCATAACGGAATACCTTTGGGTGTCTTTTTTCTAGAATGGGGTCATTTGTGGGGTTCCTATACTGCCCTGGCATTTTAGGGGCCCTAAACCGTGAGGAGTAGTCTTGAAACCAACAATGTCGCAAAATGACCTGTGAAATCCTAAAGGTACTCATTGGACTTTGGGCCCCTTAGCGTACTTAGGGTGTAAAAAAGTGCCACATATGTGGTACCGCCGTACTCAGGAGAAGTAGTATAATGTGTTTTGGGGTGTATTTTTACACATACCCATGCTGGGTGGGAGAAATATCTCTGTAAATGACAATTGTTTGATTTTTTTTTACACACAATTGTCCATTTACAGAGAGATTTCTCCCACCCAGCATAGGTATGTGTAAAAATACACCCTAAAACACATTATACTACTTCTCCTGAGTACGGCGATACCACATGTGTGACACTTTTTTTGCAGCCTGGGTGCGCTAAGGGGCCCAACGTCCTAATCACAGGTCATTTTGAGGCATTTGTTTTCTAGACTACTCCTTATGGTTTAGGGCCCCTAAAATGCCAGGGCAGTATAGGAACCCCACAAGTGACCCCATTTTAGAAAGAAGACACCCCAAGGTATTCCGTTAGGTGTATGGCGAGTTCATAGAAGATTTTATTTTTTGTCACAAGTTAGCGAAAAAATGACACTTTGTGAAAAAAAAAAAACAATTTCTGTTAACTTTTGACAAAAAATAAAATCTTCTATGAACTCGTCATACACCTAACAGAATACATTGGGGTGTCTTTTTCTAAAATGGGGTCAGTTTGTGGGGTTCCTATACCGCCCTGGCATTTTACGGGCCCAAAACCGTGAGTAGTCTGGAAACCAAATGTCTCAAAATGACTGTTCAGGGGTATAAGCATCTGAAAATTTTGATGACAGGTGGTCTATGAGGGGGCGAATTTTGTGGAACCGGTCATAAGCAGGGTGGCCTTTTAGATGACAGGTTGTATTTGGCCTGATCTGATGGATAGGAGTGCTAGGGAGTGACAGGAGGTGATTGATGGGTGTCTCAGGGGCTGGTTAGAGGGGAAAATAGATGCAATCAATGCACTGGGGAGGTGATCGGAAGGGGGTCTGAGGGGGATCTGAGGGTTTGGCCGAGTGATCAAGAGCCCACACGGGGCAAATTAGGGCCTGATCTGATGGGTAGGTGTGCTAGGGGGTGACAGGAGGTGATTGATGGGTGTCTCAAGGTGTGATTAGAGGGGGGAATAGATGCAAGCAGTGCACTGGCGAGGTGATCAGGGCTGGGGTCTGAGGGCGTTCTGAGGGTATGGGCGGGTGATTGAGCTCCCTAGGGGCAGATAGGGGTCTAATCTGATGGGTAGCAGTGACAGGGGGTGATTGATGGGTAATTAGTGGGTGTTTGGAGCAGAGAACAGATGTAAACACTGCACTTGGGAGGTGATCTGATGTCGGATCTGCGGGCGATCTATTGGTGTGGGTGGGTGATCAGATTGCCCGCCAGGGGCAGGTTAGGGGGTGATTGATGGGTGGCAGTGACAGGGGGTGATTGATGGGTGGCAGTGACAGGGGTTATTGATGGGTGATCAGTGGTTTATTACAGGGAAGGACAGATGTAAATAATGCCCTGGCGAATTGATAAGAGGGGGTCTGAGGGCAATCTGAGCGTGTAGGAGGGTGATTGGGTGCCCGCAAGGGGCAGATTAGGGTCTGATCTGATGGGTAACAGTGACAGGTGGTGATAGGGGGTGATTGATGGGTAATTAGTGGGTGTTTAGAGGAGACAATAGATGTAAACACTGCGCTTGGGTGGTGATCTGATGTCGGATCTGCGGGCGATCTATTGGTGTGGGTGGGTGATCAGATTGCCCGCAAGGGGCAGATTAGGGGCTGATTGATGGGTGGCAGTGACAGGGGGTGATTGATGGGTGACAGTGACAGGGGGTGATTGATGGGTGATTGACAGGTGATTGACAGGTGATCAGTGGGTTATTACAGGGAAGCACAGATGTAAATATTGCACTGGCGAATTGATAAGGGGGGTCTGAGGGCAATCTGAGCGTGTAGGCGGGTGATTGGGTGCCCGCAAGGGGCAGATTAGGGTCTGATCTGATGGGTAACAGTGACAGGTGGTGATAGGGGGTGATTGATGGGTGATTGATGGGTGATTGATGGGTAATTAGTGGGTGTTTAGAGGAGAGAATAGATGTAAACACTGCGCTTGGGTGGTGATCTGATGTCGGATCTGCGGGCGATCTATTGGTGTGGGTGGGTGATCAGATTGCCCGCAAGGGGCAGGTTAGGGGCTGATTGATGGGTGGCAGTGACAGGTAAATATTGCACTGGCGAATTGATAAGGGGGGTCTGAGGGCAATCTTAGCGTGTAGGCGGGTGATTGGGTGCCCGCAAGGGGCAGATTAGGGTCTGATCTGATGGGTAACAGTGACAGGTGGTGATAGGGGGTGATTGATGGGTGATTGATGGGTAATTAGTGGGTGTTTAGAGGAGAGAATAGATGTAAACACTGCGCTTGGGTGGTGATCTGATGTCGGATCTGCGTGCGATCTATCGGTGTGGGTGGGTGATCAGATTGCCCGCAAGGGGCAGGTTAGGGGCTGATTGATGGGTGGCAGTGACAGGGGGTGATGGATGGGTGATTGACAGGTGATTGACAGGTGATTGACAGGTGATCAGGGGGGATAGATGCATACAGTACACAGGGGGGGGGGGGTCTGGGTGGGGGTCTGGGGAGAATCTGAGGGGTGGGGGGTGATCAGGAGGGGGCAGGGGGCAGGGGGGGGGTAAAAAAAATATCGTAGTGACAGGGAGTGATTGATGGGTGATTAGGGGGTGATTGGGTGCAAACAGGGGTCTGGGGGGTGGGCAGGGGGGGGGTCTGAGGGGTGCTGTGGGCAATCTGGGGCAGGGGGGGGAGAAATCAGTGTGTTTGGGTGCGACATAGGGTGGCTGCAGCCTGCCCTGGTGGTCCCTCGGACACTGGGACCACCAGGGCAGGAGGCAGCCTGTATAATACACTTTGTAAACATTACAAAGTGTATTATACACTTTGTATGCGGCGACCGTCGGGTTAACATCCCGCCGGCGCTTCCGTATGGCCAGCGGGATGTTGCGGCGGGCGAGCGGAGACAGGCGCCGGCGGAGGATCGCGTCACGGATGACGCGATCGCTCCGCCCATGCCCCTACAAGGACCGCCGCCATTTGTCTATACGGCGGTCCTTGCGGGGTCCACTTCCCGGCTGCCAATTGTCAATACGGCGGTCGGGAAGTGGTTAAATAAGGTATGTATCAGAAAGTGTCATTCAAATGTTGTCACTTTTACAAAATAAAAAAGACAACTCCTGCTGCATCACTTCATAGATCCTCAGGACCCCACGTCTGTCTGATCATTACCAAGCAGTTTGAAGCAACCCTCCATTGGTCACAAGAGCTTGCAGGGCAGACAGGGATTGCTTTTTCAACTGAAAGCTCCCTGATGACTGATAGTATATCACGTTAATAATGGTTAATAAGATGCAAATAATTATGTTGATGCAGAAATCTTCCAATTTCTCATTTAAATGAATGCACCCTGAAAATGCACCAGTTGAATGAAGCAGAGCTGGGATGCAAATGGATGACTTTCAAGCTGCATAACTATGCATACAAATGACATAATTCTATATCAAGTCTGAATTATTTGCATCTCATTGACTATCCATAATCTTTTGTGGGGTGGGGATTGGATTCGGCTTGAGTGGAAAGTGAAGAGGAAGAAGAATGTGCACAGAGTTTTATTTTACTCATAATCTGTTTATCAGTGCAGCTGGTATTTCCTATTTTCATTTACAAAGACTTCATAACTTTGTTTAATATTTAAACAAAATGTTCAAATGTTTATTTGGGCCTCAATTCACTAAGGGCAGTTTATTAAAATCATTGTGGTCAGTAAGATCCTGCATTCACTATTTTACACTTTTTTTTCAAATTCACTAAAGTTTTCTCGCATGAGGCAGAAGTTCAGCAATTTACCGAACAAACATGCTTCAATTCACTAAGCCCTGCTTGGTAAGTGTCACTTACCAGCTGTGGAGCAGGTCAGTGCTGAGGCAGGGAGCTGCATGTATGAGTCGAGCTTTTCTGTCCAGTGCATCCCCTTCATCCCTTTAGATCTGCTGCAGCCACCAGAGGGGGCTCTACTGTATGCCAGAATACAGATTTTCACAGCTAAAGGGATGCAGAAAAGCCTCATGACAAGTCTCCTTCCCCTGCACTGTTACAGTGAAGACCCACCTCCCACCATGTTGGGCCAAATCAGCTTGAGAAGCAGCTCTGTGTGGATCTCCCTATTAGCTGTCTGGCTCTCCCTATTGGCTGTCTGGCTCTCCCTATTGGCTGTCTGGCAAATCTACCACACAGAGTGAGCATGGAGAGAGTGAGTTAGCGGCTGGTAAGAGCTGGAGCCTGGAAAAAATATCAAACACTTTTGTCTGATTTGCAATTACCGCACAAGTCGGTAATTTACCTGACTAGTTGGTAATTCTAATTTTCTGTGCGGTAATAGGTTTAGTGAATTGCAATTTGGGAAAGTGTTGGGTAAAATCAGTGGTTTTCAGCATTGCCGAATGTGGTGATGCTTAGTGAATTGCGGCCAATGGGCCCGATACTATTCACTTTTTCTCCTAAATTTTCTCCTAGGAGATAATTTTCATCTTATGTTTAAAATAAATTTTTAGTGCTTTGCAATTGAAAAAGAACCAAAAAGTATGGAGAAAGTACTGTCAGAATTATTCTGAGTATTGTCTTGCTTGCTGGGGGCTTAAAATGCATTTTATTGATAAGATGTGAAAAAATAATCTAGGAGAAATCTTCGGAAAAAAAGGGAATAGGATTGGGCCCAATGTATGTAGCATGCAGTCAGCAGAACAGTTATAGCAGGCACATAGATTTTTTTCTTCAGTGGGACCTTTCTTCTGTTCTTTATCAGATTCTGGAGTCACAAAATACTGTTGGAGTTCTGATATATGAATAATAACATTAGCTTCATTAGAGTCAATCACCAAAAATTGCAGATATAAAATTGTTGCATCTTCTCAGCTGGAAAGGCTTCAGGGGCATGTTAAGACTGCATTTAAGACTAGATTACTATACCAAGAAATCTAGCAAGGTAAAAAAAAAGAAAAGAAAATGAATTCTCTCTAAGCTCGGCCATATGGACATTTGGCTCACACAGAACTGTTTCATGAATTCTGTAAGAACAGATGGCTGTTCTTCTGAAGGTTTCAGATCAACTGAAATTAAATTGAAATCTATGAGTATTTCATATTATTCAACATGATTTTCAGCTGTAAAAACATGTTGGGAAAAAATTGGAGGTAAAAATGTATGGTACTTTTCCATGGCTAGAGTATGACTATTTTGGTAACCACTTTTCAATAGCCTTCCAAGCTTAGTCATAACAAGTTGTGGCTGGATAGTGTAATGGTTAAGGGCTCTGCCTCTGATACAGGAGACCTGGGTTCGAGTCTTGGCTCTGCCTGTTCAGTAAGCCAGAACCTATTTCAGTAGGAGACTTTGGGCAAGTCTCCCTAACACTGCTACTGCCTATAGAGTGCATCCTAGTGGCTGCAGCTCTGGCGCTTTGAGTCCGGCAGGAGAAAAGCGCGATATAAGTGTTCTTTGTTTGTAATGTTATAATATAAAAAGTTTAACTTTTTTGAGCATTCTTTAAATTGATCTCTAAAGCCAAAAAGGCATTTGATAATGTGAGATGGGGTTGGCTGAGGGCAGTTCTAGTCAAGATGAATTTCCAAGGAAAGATACCAGTAAATGAAACTTATGGAGGCTACGCATGACGACCCCATGGCGCACGTATACACTCCTGGTTTCCTATTTCAACGTTTCTCCTAAAAAAGGGAAGCAAGACAAGGATGTGTGATGTCTCTTCTCCTATTTGATCTTGCGCTAGAGCCTATGATTAGAGTGTTACAGAAGCATGTTACAAGTATTCAAATCGGGAATGAGCTGGTATCCCAGGAAGTCTTTGTGAACGATATCCTACTCTTTATGTCCAACCCAATGGATGAGTTGGGAAACGTTTTTCACATAATTAAGGAGATAATTTTCATGTTCTCTTTAAAACAATTTTAAGCATTTTACAATTGAAAAATTACTCAAAAGTTGGTGAAAAAGTACTATCAAAATTATTTTTAAATATATTCTTGCTTGCTGGTGGTTTAAAGGGCATTTTTTGACAAGGTGGGAAAATATCACCTATGTGTAAATTTGGGAGAAAAAGTGAATTGCATATTGGCCTGAGTGTGTCGGTTGACTGTGTTCTCTAATTATAAACTGGAAGAAGCCTTGATCAAACCATGGACACCCATGGCATTGTTGCATACAAAATTTAAAGACCTACTCTTAAGGCTGAAGCAAAGTAGGCTGATGGGGGACACATGGATCATGTGTAAGAAGTCAGACAGAAATTTAACCTGGCTGAGTATCTATGTAGGATGGAGTCCTTCATGGAATGTGAATCTAGAACTGACTTGCGCAGAGGGAGGGTTTTTATCAGTGATGAGCTAAATATTCATTGGCTTGGGGGGCTGGAGCAGGAGTGAGAGAAGTCTCTGAGTTGGTAAGGATTTAGGTTGCAAAATATGATGCACACAGCTTCCCAACGCTAAGATCGAGCTGATGAATCTTGTTTTCTAAGTTGGGACTAAGGTATTAACCCACTGTTTTGCGTATCTAAATAAATTGTGAGGACACCCGTATTTTCCCATGAGTATAGCACATGGGAGAGTGGGGGTCCTAGACTGTGAGGCAAAAGAAATCACTAAAATAGTTAACCTCTGGTCCTTTCATAAAAACTGCTGGCTGTCATTTCAAGAGCTGCACCATTTGTATGGGATACCTAAGTACCATTTCATATACTATGCAGAGCTCAGATCTTACATAAATTCCTTAATGCAGGATGTGGAGGAAATCAGGCCACTAAATGATTTCGATAGGTATCTCAGAACACAAGGAACCTGATTGTGTTTGGCTGAGCTTCAACAAAAACCTAATCTAACACTTTGGACCAAAGATATCCCAGATAAGAGTGTGGGGAGTCACATAATACAGGGGAATAACATAGTCTGAAAACTGGTGCTGAGTGGGAGTTGGAGAGAATCACATTATAAAATGATTTATTAAGCCAAGTATGGCTTTAACATAAAGTATAAGGTCCCCCCGACACACTATTAACATTACTGCCCAAAGTGTAAGATCTCATATGCAACGTTATTTCATTGCTTGTGGGAATGTGTGGTAATACAGGCCTACCGCAGAAAGGTACAGCAATAAATGTCCAATGTACAGTATGTAAATATGATGTTCCACATGATATACAACTGTTTTTTTTTTTAAAGGGATACTGTAGGGGGGTCAGGGTAAAATGAGTTGAAGTTACCCGGGGCTTCTAATAGTCCCCCACAGACAGGAGGGTACTGCACAGGCCCAGTGTGGTCTGTGACAGCGCCGTGCGCTCCTGGTGACATCAGGGGAAGCGAGGACATGGCAATGCAGGCGCAGTGGTTTTCAGACTTTAAAGTCTGAAATTCCAGAAGTGAACCAGAGGCGGGGCCGGAGCATCAGTGAGTGGCTTCACGGGCGCAGGACGTCTGCGGGGGACTATTAGAAACCCCGGGTAACTTCAACTCATTTTCCCCCGACCCCCCTACAGTATCCCTTTAACTATTCTGAAACTCCAGCTGATACAAACTGTGACTGGGACATGGAAACCTATACTACAGTTAGCCCATCTTATGTTGATAAAAGTGATATGTGGATTTACCAAAGTACACCTATGACATAGGACCATAAGGAGGGGATATTACATATGTTTTACCAAGATGAACTGGAAAGGCAGCTTCATAAAGAAAGAATAACAAAACATATTTTTCACATGTGGGAAAAGTTTATCACCTGTACATTTTCATATGAGGGGATAAGATGTATAGTGACTGCCTTCCAAAACACAGAATGGTATGCAGGACCTATAACCTTTCTGTCACTCCAGGCACAAAATCCTGTGTCTCACCCACCCCCTACCCCTCCCCCCCCCCCCCCCCCCACACACACACACACAAGGTAAAAAATAAAAATGGCACACACTATAGAACACTTCACATATGATATAAACCATAAGCCATCAGAAAGGGATTTCTATGAAATGGGTTCCCTTGGCAAGATAACACTTTTTGCCCTCCACTGATGGTCACCAGGCATATTTAGTTAGATTTGGTGGGGGCTTGTATCCACCAGGCCCCTACACTCTCTCCAGGACCTAGGCAGCTGCCTAGGTTTGCCTTGTGAGCCAGCTCTGTATGCCATACAGCACATGTGCCACTATGTAACGCAAATAAAAAAAAACACCCACACTACAGTTTCCAACATCATGCCCTCAAAAAGAACAATTTCAGGCATCATGTCCTTCACATTGCAGGATCAGAATATCAAGCAAGATGATCTTCATTTCAGAATACTTCTTCACAAACATTGTGGGTTTTGCAAATATGTTACCACCTGTTAAGATAAGACTGGAGTGGGTATATCATGACATTGAAGGACTGACATAGTGAGATAATACAATAGTTTGGCAATTCATAACCCATTCTGGAGTTAGGCACAGCGTGTTGGTAGTGTAAGTGAGACAAGATAAGAGAAGTAGAATGGAGGAAGGAAGAGTAGTAGTCAGAATTGATGACACGGATGAGTAGATAGATAAAAGGAGAATAGAGGCATAGTGGCTAGCACTATTGTACTACAGTGCTGAGTCCTAGGTTTGAACATTGGCCAGCAGCTTGATCCTGCAAGTAGCACTGCAAGAAATGAGCGCTGTACAGAGGCATTCTGGTATACAATAGTGAAGCGCACTGCTCCTATAGGGATAGGGGACCGCATTGGCACATAATGGAATGGCTTTTGGCAGGTGAGGTAAGCTATCTTTTAAAGTTCGATGTGCTGGATTTTTAAATGACCTCTGGGGGCACCTGTACTCACACTAGATTCTGGGCTGAGACAGCCACAAACGGGGCTTAAAGTATACCACAGGAGAACAAAAATATACAAGTTTGTGATACCTGTTTCTTCTTTACATCTTCTTTACAACATCAGACAGCTCCAAAGTATCTGATGATATAAAGAATATACACAATTCTCACATTTTACTTTAAAGTGAACCTGAGATTGTGTGTGAGGCTGTATTTATACTTATCTAGGGCTTCTTCCAGCCCCCATTTACAAAATGGTATTAAATCAAGGCCAGATATGTAGGTGTATGGAGGATTATGCGTCTTTTGTTTACCAGTTACCTCTTGATGTCTGAGCGTTTAGACCCAGCGAGGAAGCAGACATGCATTGTTATCTCTAGGGATGAGCACATTCTGAATCCCGACAGAGATTTAGGTTTCTGACTGATATTCTGATGTGATAGTATCTAGAGGGGTACAGGCATGGCTTGTGCCATGAGCGCCACAGCACCATGGGTGCCATGCCTACTCTAGCGCTGCCATGCATGCCCCTGTGCTGCACAGTCATGCCTGCCCTTGTGCTGCTCCGCCATGCCTGCCCCTGTACTGCGCTGCCATGCATGCATCATTCCTCTCTGCCAATCAGACCTCAGATCAGATACATTTTGTTATCTGGGAAACATGGCTACTTAATTTATGTATGTGGGGTGAACTTGGCTTTAGTGTTAGAAAAGAGGACAGAGAGGGAATAAGAAGAGATATTTCCCAAAAAAGTAACTTCAGCAATATCCCAAAGCAAAAAACACAGGCAACCATGACACATGTACACCGAAAAGAATGCTCTTTTTAAGGGGGCTCTTATGGAAATGGGGGTGCCAAAGGCTCTATATTACCCAGATACACTCCTGCATACCATATCCACAGGCACGCCTGCAGCACACATAAACGCTGCTACAACACCTAAAAAAAAATCTGAGTCAAAAAACAAAGGATGAAATTGAGCGCCCAATGTATTGTAGTAATCCAAAAACAAATATTTTGGCAAAGTGCTAAAATAGAGATATACTTGTAAAGTTGGTCACCCCGGTGAGAAGAATCAACCTTAACCCATTAAGGTTAAGAAGCTGCTCTCTGGTGGACAAAGTTCAATCGAAAATAGTTACAAAGAGGCATCAACAACGTATAAAATACATTAAATACTGTTTAAAGGGGAGGCAAGAGTGGACTTACCTCCGAATAGATGACACTGTTGATTTTTTTTTTTAAAACCCTTAATTGAAAATGTTACGCAGGTTGTGACGTGTTTCTGAGAATACACCTGCTTTGTTAGGCAAAAGAGGTAGAAAGGATGTGTTACATGTTATCAGCCAGCTCAACGCCCAGGCCCAAGAACATATCTGACAAATTCGTATTAGATATGTTTAGAGGGTCTTTGCATGGCATTGGTGGGGGTGAAGGGGACACTAAAGTCTCTGGACATCCCGATAACTAGGTAAGTATCTTTTTTTTCCCCTGCTTACTCAGGTTCACTTTAATGTGTGCTCTATTAAATGATAACTTGGGATTGCTATACACAGAATCAAGATAAAGATATTAACACAGATTGTGTAGCGTGTCTCTATACTAATAGTAACTGCTTTCAGTCTACAAAGACTATAAAATTAACTATGGCTTAGTCCGAAGCTTGATGCATTCACAGAACATAATCCAATGATTAAAATGATAAAGTCTCAATTATATACAAAGTTTCTTTGGATAAGTCCTCAACACATTATTGCACATTCTCAAATTTACAGACACACAGCAACATAACATAGCGTAAAGCCCCATCTACACGATACGATTCTTTGTGCGGTTTGATTACGATTCTATTTACGATCCGATTAAATCCAACATGTCTGATCGGGATTCGATTCAATTCAATTTGATTTGTCATTGTTTTGCAATGGCAAATCCAATTTGATTTGCCATTGTTTTGCAATGGCAAATTGAATTGAATTAAATCGAATCCCGATCGGACATGTTGGATTCAATCGGATCGTAAATAGAATCGTAATCGAATCGCACAAAGAATCGTATCGTGTAGATTGGGCTTACCTCTGTTACATGTAGACAACCGCCACTCCATCAGTTGGACGCTGCAATCTAGCCGCCCACATGTGACTGTGCAAGTGTTTGCATTTGCACTTAAACGTATTAATGCTGTTCTGTCATGCAGCTGAGTCAGGTTAGACAATGAAATTTAAAAAAAGGCAATGCATTTAATATTGGAATTATTATGACGAAGTAGAGACATTTCTCAACTTAAAGCCCAAATCTAAGCAAAATGCAAACAGCTACCATATGATGGATTTTGCCTTTCTTAAAATAGTTTTGAATATATTTGTTAATTACTACTAGCATACTACAATTCTGGACACTCTCTCTTAAAGTGGAGCTGTCAGTCATACTATGTCAGGAAAAAACACATATACAGTATAAGTAGATATATATTTGCTTTACTTACATAACATATGTATTGCACTGTCCACATTTTGATTTTAGTAATTTTTTTCTACAGTAAAAAAAAAAAAAGAGAAAATCCTTCTTAGGATTTTCCATTTTGTCTGTGTCTATCTTGAAGCCAATTCTGACATCATTTCCTCCCTTACTCTGTCTGTGTAGCATTGCCCGTCCCCCTCCCAGTCTTCAGACACTCCCACCCAGATCTGCAGTAGAAAGTGCATTGAGAAATATTGGTCAATCAGAGAGGAACAGAGGTGTGGGAGGGGAAAACAGGAGGGAAAGAGGCTTCCGCCAATATGGCTGCATTAGTTAAGTCTGAGGGGAAAGTAAAGAAGAAAAAAAGAAAACCCAGCATGCCCTGCAACTTAAGTTGTGCGGCATACCAAAAAAGAGCCAGGGGAACTGGGGAATGATGTTTTATGGAAAATAAAAATAAGATTGATTTTTTTACTTTTGGATTGCCTATTCAGCATCCTTATTACTTGTTTACCAGATAAAATAAAGATTTGATTTTATGCTTGACAGTTACTCTTTAATCCAGGTGGTTTTACTACACTGTGAACTTCCTTCCATGATATGAAATCACGTTGATGACTCATCACTATGTGTCTGGTCTGCACTGTCTAATCAGCATGCCTTGATCTGACTATATTTATGGGAGTGCTCAGGTGAAGAGTCATGTCAGTTTGATGGTTGTCCCTCTTGTCTTTATTGTCTCAATTGTCTGGATCCATCTGGGTCAATGGTTTGCCTGGAAAGAAGGGAAAATCTATTGGCTTGTAAGAAAATTTTGCACGGTGTACCAAGCTGTTTCAGATGTAAAACCAGATGTTTGATGAAGCAGTGTATATACGGATTAATACTGTTACATTTACATTTTTTTCTGCCAGAATAATCTCAGAGAACGAGAATCTACGTAAAAGTGTGATTTGATTTGCAATGTTTTAATTAGGTGTTCCAGCACAAAGACACCGTCGATGCTGAATGAAGTACCTTATGATATAATGGATGGTTTATTGATGAAAGCATGTTGTTTTTTTATCTCCATGAAGCTGAATAAAAGGTGTACAAAGAGAATGAATGCTAGACAGCTTGAAAAGATTGCATCTCACACATTCTGGTAAAGAAACCCCTACAAATCCCTGAGACCTGACAGATTCCGTTACCATGAGAACTGCAGATATTTCCATTGTGATGGGTTGCTCCAGCAGCCATCTGTTACACCCATTTGATTAGGAAGTACAGTTCAGTCAGAGCACATTTTGTTCAATCACACCTCAGTCCAAACTCATGCATAAGAAGAAATGTTCCCTCTTAGTCTTATATGCTAAACTCTTTGGTTTAACATCATTTCAAGAGCCTGGAAAGACTCATTGAAATGCTGAGAGAAGGGTCAGTGAGTCACCAAGCCTGTAGGAAGAACAGAAAGAGCACTTGAAGGAAATAATACAAGGAGGAAAATGTCTCAGAGAATCTGTGCAACATACATCCTGAGATAACATTAGTCCTAAGTGAATACTTTGAAATATAAAAGCCTAATAGTTCTGTTTATTTCCAGCATGTGTTGGTGTAAAGAATATGTAATACATTTTCCTTGCATCTGCAGTGTTAAGATGGTTAACTTTGCTATATAGAGGAACTCATTGTTTTTGTCATCTGTGTTCACCTAACATCTTTTAAGCCACCTCTTCCCTACAGTATGTATGACAATGTAATGTTGTAGTCAGTGGTGCTCAGCAGAGCTCGAATATTCGAGTAGCTCGAATATTCGAGCTCTTTTTCAGCTATCCGAGCTCGGTATTCGAGCTCCGAATAGCTGTAGCTATTCGAATGGGCTATCCGAGTACACTCGAATAGCCCATTCACTATTCGAGCTATTCGAGCAAACGGCGCTATTCGAGCTCGGTACCGAGCTCGAATAGCGTCATAGCCCAGATTGATGTCCTTAGAGCCAATCAGAGGGCTCCCAGGCCCTCTGACGGCAGCCAATCACAGAGGGGGACCCTGGCCAGCCCCTACCCTATAAATAGCGGCCGCCATGTTCCGTTTCTCCATGCTTGCCTGAGACTTGTACAGAGAGAGAGTTGCTCCTTTGTGCTTTGGCTTAGCAAGTGCTCTATTGTGATCATTTACCTAGCGTTTTTGCTCACCTACACCTGCCATATACACCTATATTGTTGTTAGTTAGATAGACATTGTATTTTAGTTAGTAGCTTGTGTGTTACATTAGAGACAGGCAGCTGCTGCAAGCTTACAGGTTTAGGCCTCAGGGGGGCCTTGCCTCTGTGGGCAGCTGTCCTCTGTTTATTTCTCTCATCTATACCAGTATTTCTGCTGTCCTTTACTAATAGTATTGTAGTTATACTGTACTAGGAGTAGGACACTCACTGACTGTCACTGTTTATAGGCTACTAGCTAGCTCCTGCGTGTGTGCACTCACTCACTGTCTGTGTGTACACACACTCTATTTCCTTCTGATTACTGATAGATTATTGTTAGTTAGTTGTACTTACTGTTACTACTTACTCTTACTGTACTAGGAGTCTAGGACACTCAGTCAGACAGTCACTGTGTTCATAGGCTACTAGCTCCTGCGTGCGGTCACTCACTGTCTGAGTGTACACACACCACCCACACTCCATTTCCTTCTGATCGCTGATTGATTATTGTAATTAGTTAGTTCTACTTACTGTTACTACTTACTCTTACTGTACTAGGAGTCTAGGACACTCAGTCACTGTGTTCATAGGCTACTAGCTCCTGCGTGCGGTCACTCACTGTCTGAGTGTACACACACCACCCACACTCCATTTCCTTCTGATCGCTGATTGATTATTGTAATTAGTTAGTTCTACTTACTGTTACTACTTACTCTTACTGTACTAGGAGTCTAGGACACTCAGTCACTGTGTTCATAGGCTACTAGCTCCTGCGTGCGGTCACTCACTGTCTGAGTGTACACACACCACCCACACTCCATTTCCTTCTGATCGCTGATTGATTATTGTAATTAGTTAGTTCTACTTACTGTTACTACTTACTCTTACTGTACTAGGAGTCTAGGACACTCAGTCACTGTGTGTTCATAGGCTACTAGCTCCTGCGTGCGGTCACTCACTGTCTGAGTGTACACACACCACCCACACTCCATTTCCTTCTGATCGCTGATTGATTATTGTAATTAGTTAGTTCTACTTACTGTTACTACTTACTCTTACTGTACTAGGAGTCTAGGACACTCAGTCACTGTGTTCATAGGCTACTAGCTCCTGCGTGCGTGCACTCACTGTCTGAGTGTACACACACCCACACTCCATTTCCTTCTGATCGCTGATTGATTATCGTAATTAGTTAGTTCTACTTACTGTTACTACTTACTCTTACTGTACTAGGAGTCTAGGACACTCAGTCACTGTGTTCATAGGCTACTAGCTCCTGCGTGCGGTCACTCACTGTCTGAGTGTACACACACCCACACTCCATTTCCTTCTGATCGCTGATTGATTATTGTAATTAGTTAGTTCTACTTACTGTTACTACTTACTCTTACTGTACTAGGAGTCTAGGACACTCAGTCACTGTGTTCATAGGCTACTAGCTCCTGCGTGCGTGCACTCACTGTCTGAGTGTACACACACCCACACTCCATTTCCTTCTGATCGCTGATTGATTATTGTAATTAGTTAGTTCTACTTACTGTTACTACTTACTCTTACTGTACTAGGAGTCTAGGACACTCAGTCACTGTGTTCATAGGCTACTAGCTCCTGCGTGCGTGCACTCACTGTCTGAGTGTACACACACCCACACTCCATTTCCTTCTGATCGCTGATTGATTATCGTAATTAGTTAGTTCTACTTACTGTTACTACTTACTCTTACTGTACTAGGAGTCTAGGACACTCAGTCACTGTGTTCATAGGCTACTAGCTCCTGCGTGCGTGCACTCACTGTCTGAGTGTACACACACCCACACTCCATTTCCTTCTGATCGCTGATTGATTATCGTAATTAGTTAGTTGTACTTACTGTTACTACTTACTCTTACTGTACTAGGAGTCTAGGACACTCAGTCACTGTGTTCATAGGCTACTAGCTCCTGCGTGCGTGCACTCACTGTCTGAGTGTACACACACCCACACTCCATTTCCTTCTGATCGCTGATTGATTATTGTAATTAGTTAGTTCTACTTACTGTTACTACTTACTCTTACTGTACTAGGAGTCTAGGACACTCAGTCACTGTGTTCATAGGCTACTAGCTCCTGCGTGCGTGCACTCACTGTCTGAGTGTACACACACTAAATTTACTTGTGATTACTACTGATTATTGTAACTGCTAGTTGTACTTCCTGACTGTTACCACTTACTTACTGTACTAGGGGACACTTACTCAGTCACCTCACCAACCAACCCACTCCATTAAAGTACCCCACTTTTCACCCGCCCTTTTACAAAACTTTTGTCTATACGCCCAAAACATTTAAGATGTCTGGAAGTGGCAGCTAGCGCGGTTTGGGCAAGGGGAAGGGCAGCAAGGGAATCAGGAGGAGAGGGAGCAGCATTGTGGCAAGCCGCGGCCGCGGGCGCGCCACCATGCACAGTTCCGCAGCAGCAGCAGCAGCGTCAGTGGCTAACATTCCTCCCATAGCCACTGGCCGTGGACGCCTTGGGCGCCGCCCAGCAGGAGCATCTGCAACTCACGCTGCAGAGACACAGCAGCAGCAGCGTGTAGCACCTGCTCCCATTTTCCTCCAGCCGGGTCGGAAACGTCCCATTGAGGAAAAGGATGCAGACACTGTGGTGCAACTCATGACGGAGGATGAGCAGCCCGCCATCAGCTCTGCATCCGAGGCCTCCACCCTCACCACCACCACCACCCCTGTTCGCAGCAGCCGCCCAGCAGGGTCTGGGGAGGAGGCCAGTTCACCGTCACTCGCCGACCTGTCATTCAGCAGTCTTTTGACCCCAGGCATCATGAGTAAATTGTCTGCTGTTGTTGGCGATCTTGAGGAGGAGATGCTGATGGGCACTTTGGGGGATGAGGGATTGGACAGCAAGACTGTGGCGACAGTCAAGCAGCCCATCCATGCATCAGGAGAGGAGTTTGGGGGGTCCTCATCCCAGCAGGACATGTTTCAGGAGGGGGAGGATGATGATGACCCGGTGACAGACAGAGACTGGGTGCCACCACCTCCAGGGGATGTCGTCCTCAGCAGCTCTGAGGAGGAGGAGGAGGATGCTCTTGTGGGCCTTGCAAGGAGGCGCATCATTGCAAGCATTGGCAGCAGCAGTAGGCAGGTCCCACAGCCTGCTGGTGTCTCAGGCTCAGCAGCAGCAGCAGCAGCATCTGCCAGTACCACCACCAGCCGCACCCAAGCCCCCCAAGCCCCCCCCCCAACCACCACAGGGAGACAGGCAGCAGCGCTTCCATGCCGTAGGGGGATGTTTAAGTCACCAATCTGGCGATATTTCACCATGCCCACTGTGTACAGCAAGTACGCCACTTGCAACCACTGTCAGCGGAAGTTGAGCAGAGGTGCAGACCCCTTAAAGTTCTGCACCAGCTCGCTCATCAACCACCTTGCGGCTAAACATTTCCACCAGCATGAGGAGTTCCAGAGGCTGAAGGCATCTGGTGCTGGCAGTGGCACCACACCCATCACTGCACAGCCTTCAGCAGCAGCAGCAGCAACAGCAGCCACCCGCCCTCCTGCTCCTCCAGCAGCACCAGCAGGAGTGCGGAAACGCACTGCTCCTCCCCCCTCTGCAACTCCTGCCGCCGACACTGAGGCCTGTTCTGGCAGCCAGTCCTCAGTGGCCTCCTCTGCTGTGTCTGCTGATTCCCGTGTCAGCAAAAGGCCACGCCAGAGCCTTTTGAGCGAGTCCTTCCAGGGGGTGGTTAGGGCTCTGCCTCCCAGCAGCCGTCGCGTGCGGCAGCTGAACGGCTTGCTGGCACGGGCCATGTGCTCCCAACTCCTGCCGTACACGCTCGTGCAGGAGGGGAGCGACATTCGTGCGCTGCTTGCTTGCGCAGCCCCAGACTGGCAGCTCCCCAGCAGACACTTCTTTGCCCGCAAGGCCATTCCTGCACTGCACCGCTTTGTGATGGCCAATGTGGAGCGAGGGCTGGAGCACGCGGTTGGTGAAAGGGTCCACGTCACCATGGACTCCTGGAGCAGCCGCTTCGGGACAGGCCGCTACCTGTCCTTCACTGTCCACTGGGTCAGCTTGGTGGAAGGGGGTGAGGATGGGAGAGCAGCAGCGGGCACAGCAGCAGCAGCAACACAGTGGGTGGTGCCACCCCGCAGGCTCAGGGGAACTGCAGCAGGTTCCTCCGATCCTCTGCCATCCTCCGGCACACCTGGCCAAACCCCCCGCCTCAGCAGCAGCGTGAAGGCCCGCCACTGCCAAGCGCTGCTGCACTTGGTCAGCCTTGGGAAGACCAAGCTGACGGCAACCCATGTGTTGGCCAAACTCCAGGAGCAGGAGAGGATTTGGCTGACCCCCAGAGGCCTCAGAGTCGGAGAGGTGGTGGCCGACAATGGGGCCAATCTGGTTGCCGCAATAGACAGGGGAAACCTGACCCACATCCCCTGTCTTGCCCACGTGCTGAACCTGGTGGTGCAGAAGTTCCTGCGCACCTACCAGGGGATGGGCGAACTGCTGGAAACGGCAAGGAATGTTGTGCGTCACTTCCGGCGCTCGGCTGCAGCCTGTGCGAGCCTGGAAGACGTGCAAAAGGAGCTGGATCTGCCACGCCATCGGCTGATCCTTGACGTTCCGACTCGCTGGAACTCCACCCTGGCGATGTTGGAGCGTCTGGTTGAACAGAGGCGCGCTGTCAAACAGTACCTTGCCCTGGCCACTGTTTCCGCAGCTCAGAGAAGGGACAAGACCAGCAACTTCCCGTCCATCGTCCCCGATGATGACTGGAGGCACATGCAGCAGGTGTGCTTAGTGCTGGCTCCCTTCCTGCAGGCCACAAACATGGTGAGCAGGGACCATGCTATGGTCTGCGAGTGGGTGCCCCTGGTTTCTCTGCTGAACAGGGCCCTCGATGCTTTGCTGGAACAGGGAGCGGCAGCCTTGGACCAGCAGGAGCGGCAACCAGCTGCGCAGTCCACCTCTGAGGGGGAGGAGGAGGAGGACTTGGTGGAGGTCCCTGACCTGGCTGCTGATGAGGGGGATCAGCACAGCGCAGCTGAGTTGGTGCGGGGGTGGAGAGAGGATGAGGCGGCAGAGGAGGAGGATGAGGACAGCACTGACGTCGATGTGCCAGCAGACGTGGCCCGCCTCTTCCCAATGGCAGCGCACATGCTGACGTGCCTGCGCAGGGACCCCAGGGTGATCCAGATGAAGCAGAGGGAGGACATCTGGATCAGCATGATGTTGGACCCACGCCTCAAGGGGAAGTTGAGCCAGTTCCTGCCGCCTGCAGGAGGAGACCCAGCGCAACAAATAAGGAGCTTGCAGCAGGCCCTTGTTGAGCGCTTGGAGGAAGCCTTCCCCCAGCCTTCCACCCCCACTGTCCAGCAGCCAGCACAGAGGCAGCAGCAGGTGCCTGCATCCAGCAGCAGCAAGCGCCCCACAGACCTGCTGTCTCTCAGCCACGAGCTCTACAGGACTGTAGAGGCTCCGGCAGCAGTGACTAGAGAGGAGATGCATGCAGCAGCATCCTCCTCCGGTCACAGCCAGCGCCTGACCCGCATGGTGGCTGACTACATGGGGTCGTACAGCGGGCTTGACAGCGATGCCCCTGTTGATCCCATGGAGTATTGGGTCAAGCGCATGGAGATCTGGAGCGAGCTGGCGCAGTACGCCCTGGAAGTGCTGTCCTGCCCCCCTTCCAGCGTGCTGTCCGAGCGCTGCTTCAGTGCAGCTGGTGGCGTGGTCACCGAGAAACGCTCACGTCTGTCTCACAAGTCTGTGGACAGACTGACGTTTCTCAAGATGAACCAGGCGTGGGTGGAAGGCGAGTTCCTGGCCCCTGTTGTCGGCGAGAGGGGGACATGAACTGGCTGCCGGAACCGTCGTTAATGTGCCTTACCACCCTTTACCACCTCCTGGCTCCTGCTCACTAAGCCAGCCTGGTTCACTTTGACTATTACGTCGCCTGCAGCCACACATTTTACACCTACAGTGGGCTGCTGTGTACTGCCCTTCTGCTGTCTGTCTGTGTTTCCCACTGCCAGGGTACACAGATGATTTACCTTCTGCTGCCACTCTGCCACCAGCTATTACGTCAAACAATAGCTGCTCGCCTACTCCTCCATTCCTCCTCCTGCTGCTGCTGTCTGTCTGTGTTTCCCACTGCCAGGGTACACAGATGATTTACCTTCTGCTGCCACTCTGCCACCAGCTATTACGTCAAACAATAGCTATATTGGTTGCAAAACCAAAAACCAAAAAACCATAAAAAAAAAAAAAAGGTTTAATTTTTCTGAGGTGCCCGGGTTGAAAACTGTGTTGTCCCAGTTGTGTATTGGACACAATGTGGGCTGCACGACCGCTGTCTGGGACCTCCTGTTGTGTTTATTTACAGCCCTGGTATCACCGCTAGGTACCAGGGCTATTATGTCACGCTGCCTACCTGCTGCCACACTCACACTGCTCCTCCATACCTCCTCCTGCTGCTGCTGCTGCTGTCTGTCTGTGTTTCCCACTGCCAGGGTACACAGATGATTTACCTTCTGCTGCCACTCTGCCACCAGCTATTACGTCAAACAATAGCTGCTCGCCTACTCCTCCATTCCTCCTCCTGCTGCTGCTGTCTGTCTGTGTTTCCCACTGCCAGGGTACACAGATGATTTACCTTCTGCTGCCACTCTGCCACCAGCTATTACGTCAAACAATAGCTATATTGGTTGCAAAACCAAAAACCAAAAAACCATAAAAAAAAAAAAAAGGTTTAATTTTTCTGAGGTGCCCGGGTTGAAAACTGTGTTGTCCCAGTTGTGTATTGGACACAATGTGGGCTGCACGACCGCTGTCTGGGACCTCCTGTTGTGTTTATTTACAGCCCTGGTATCACCGCTAGGTACCAGGGCTATTATGTCACGGCGAGCTGCCTGCCTCATTGACTGCCTGCTGCCACACACTCATCCTCCTCCTCCTGCTGCTGAATTTACCTCCTGCTGTCTTTGTGGAAGAAGAAGAAGACGATATAGAAGAAGACGATATAGAAGAAGACGATATAGAAGAAGACGATATAGAAGAAGACGAACAAGTATATACAGTAACACTACTGAACAAAATTAAGGACACAACTTCTCTTTCCACATTTTTTTTTAAAGGAACATCCCCACATAATCACTTGCTGTTGTTACTTGGAAAAAAAGAGGTTTCTTGCATCATTCACCCTCAAAACAAGTGTTGGAAGCTATTTAAGGCCAATTCGAATAGTCAGCTCGAATAGTCAGCTCGAATACCGACTCGAATAGTGAGCTCGAAGTCCGAGGTCGAATCGAATAGTAAAAATTATTCGACTCGAATATTCGAATGACCTCGAATAATTTACTATTCGAATTCGACCAAACTCGAATTTTAAAAAGGGGTATTTGAGCACCACTAGTTGTAGTGTCAGTAAATGCCAATTTAAAATCTTAACTGCTTTGTGGTCAGCTGTTTGGATTTCAATAACCTTTTAATTTTCTATAATATGTGGGCAGTTATGAGCTCCAGTGGGCAAATCTGCAGCCAGATTTCAGAATATATCCCCTTTGTGGATTTGCTGGACTATACATAGGCTAATACAGCTCTATCTATTTATCTATCTATCTATCTATCTATCTATCTATCTATCTATCTATCTATCTATCTATCTATCTATCCATTTATCATCTTTATTCCCAATAGTAGTATTTTCCTCTGGAGTGTCTAATGTGAGGAGTTGTTTTCAGTCTGGATGCAATGTAATGCTGTTATATAATGCATCGCTGACAGCTGGTTGATGATTGCACTTTAATGAATTCCCAGTAGACATTCCGGCAGAAGCAAGACACAACAGAGTGGGCAATACAGAGCTATTATGAGCATCCCTTGAAGTAACTTCAGTACTTGAAAACGTTACAAATACTATTGTATGCTTTTAAAAGCAACAAGAACCATGAAGGGACGTGTTCCTCAATTCTCAAGTACCGTAGTATGATTTAATATATACATTAGTTTAAGAAATCTGTGTATTTTTCATGTCCACACAAATATTTTAAGGCTAGCTTCAGTTTAGTTTTGAGTGTTGGGGGAAAGGGTTACAACATCTTTGAGGCTGTTTTGTTTTCAGTAATAGGAAACTGGCTAATCACTTCAACAGAAACAATGAAAGCTTTTTGTGTAGAACATAACAAGGTAGAACTGCTGGACCTCGCTCCCTTCTCTGGAGCAAAGGTCTGCTCTAGTTTGAGCCCTTGGTGTCCTGTCTCAGGGACAGGAAATGAGATGAGTTCTTCCCAAAGGAGTCAAAAGTGGCTGTATTTAAAACCCTTTCTTAGTACTTTCAACGCTGCCACTAGGCTTTAAGAGAGCGGAAAACCTTTCAGCTGAAGTTTCAGTCTGCTAATGATTGATTCGTGACCCTTTCCCCCAGATTCTAAGTACTCTACTGGGTTATAGAGTCTGCATGGATAATGAGTATGCTGTGTCATGGAAACAAAAATGAAAGTAGAAAACATGCGGTATGTTTTGATCTGTGAAGGTTCCATTTCTCCAGACTATCCAACTGGACTGCTTTTTGTCCTGTGGAAGAGATTTTTTTTCTGCTACAAGGAAGTACTTCAATCTTCAGGTCAGACGAGGTGAGGAAGGAAAATCCCGATACTTATGTGTATGATAATCACTTATTACAGTCAACAAACTCCAACCAATGCTCATTATGCAGAGGTTTATCAAGTCCAGTGCTGTACACACCTTTAGTTAAAGAGTACTTCCAGTGAAATAGAGAGAGTCTGAAATGACAGGCTCTGTCTGCATGAGGACAGATGTGGAGGGGGGTCATGGAGTTATATACATTACCTGTCCTAAAGTCTTCAGGCAGAGAGAGCTGCTTCGCCCCCTCGGCAGTGCAGTGGTAGCCATGTTTCCAAAGACTTCCGAAGGTCTGTAGAGACCTCTGCCTGCATGGCCACGGCCCGCCCCCATCTTGGCAGGCTGCGGCCACACAGGTGGGTGTTTTCAGAGCCCTGGTGGCCATTTTAGAAAAGAAAAATCACCCATTCTGACAGGGAAGCGGAGCGATCACCTAGCTGGATGATGTTAAGACAGTAGAATATTTTCCCCCTGCAACCCCCCAATTCTCCATCATGCAGTCAGAGCCTGTCATTACAGGTTCTGTCTAGTTTCACTTTGGGTACTCTTTAACATCTGAATAATGAGTTTCAGCTTGCTTTTGTTGGCTAGATTGTGCATTATGTGTAACTTTCAGTGTTTGACAATTTCCCATTCATCTTCATTTATACTGAAGAGGTTCTTTGCTGTAACAACACACCCTTTTTTAAAGCACAGATTTAAATCAACTATCTTAATCTATGTTTCTTTAAATTTTATGGCTCATATGCAATCCACATTTTCTCTAGGTGATATTTTGATATTTTTAAACCTTTAAAAAAATGCAATTAAACCACCAGCAAGCAAGAAAATACTCAAAATAATTTTGATAGTAATTTTTCACCAACTTTTAGGTACTTTTTTAAGTTATAAAATGTTATAAAATAGTTGTTTTAACCTCCTGAGCAGTATGCCCGACACTGTGTCAGGCATACCGCTCGCTAGAATCACGAGTCCCCCAGAAAGAATCTAATAGATTTAATGACTCCCCAAGTAGGGATGCTCACCGCGTTCCGCGGAATTAATTTTTCCGCGATTCCGGACGGAATTTGGTGGTTCCATTCTGTTGCATCGGAATGGAATTGCCAAAGCGCTATACGCGGAACGATGCGTAATTCCAGCGGAATGCGGATTTTTGTAAGCCAATCACAAGGAAGCCCCTAGAAGAAACTTAAAGTGAGAACAACAGGATTTCTTTATGAAAATAGGAATTTCTGCATCAATCAGAGGCTTACAAAAACCACCCAAATGGATGTCTGCATTAAAATCGGAATTATTTCAGCACCAATTACCGTCTTAATAAAAACCAATCAATCCTATGTTAGCAACCAGCTCCCTAGCTATCTCACCTATCCCAACCATTTTGTATAGGTCCCATAGCCTACGCGACACCTCCTGCGGCGCCAAAACCATCGCCATGGGACCACCGCCAGGTCCCAAAGCTTACGCAACACCTCCTGCAGCACCAAAACCACCACCATGGAACCACCGCCAGGTCCCAAAGCTTATGTGACACCTCCTGCGGAGCCAAAACCACCGCCATGGAACCATCGCCAGATCCCAAAGCTTACGCGACACCTCCTGCTGCGCCAAAAGCACCGCCATGGAACCACCGCCAGGTCCCAAAGCTTACACAACACCTCCTGCGGCGCCAAAACCACCACCATGGAACCACCGCCAGGTCCCAAAGCTTACGCGACACCTCCTGCGATGCCAAAACCACCGCCATGGAACCACAACCAGGTCCCAAAGCTTACGCGACACCTCCTGCGGTACCAAAACGACCGCCATGGGACCACCGCTAGGTCCCATGGCTTAAGCGACACCTCCTGCTGGGCCAAAACGACCGCCATCGGACAACCGCTAGGTCCCATGGCTTAAGCGACACCTCTTGTGGTGCCAAAATGACCGCCATGGGACCACCTCTAGGTCCCACGGCTTAAGCAACACCTCCTGCGGTGCCAAAACAACCGGCATTGGACCACCGCTAGGTCCCATGGCTTAAGCGACACCTCCTGTGGTGCCAAAACGACCGCCATGGGACCACCGCTAGGTCCCATGGCGTAAGCGACACCTCCTGCTGGAAAAATAAATTTTAAAAAAATGACCGGTGGAACAGCCACTAGGTTCCATGGGCTACCATTTAGCAAAAATGAGGTTTCATTTGCAATTACTTTAATTTTTCCGCCGGAATGTGGAATTCTGCAGAAATGTAATGGCGACAGAATTTAGCGCTGGCGGAATTCCGCAATTCCGGCAGAACGGAATTTGCTCTTTCCGATCATACCTACCCCCAAGTTTTAGCTAGCACTAGGCTAGCTAGTATAGGTAGCTGGCACCTCCCGATTTCTTCAGATCCCCCGATCCAGCCACTTAATATATTACCCAGTCTCTATCCAGCGATCAGCGCAGCCTCCCCACGCAGCTCCAGTGTCTTTATGGGGAGGATCGGGTGTGCGCATCAAGTCAGTGACGTCATGTACGATCCTCCCCATAGAGAAGACCAGAGCTGTGCAGGGAGGCTGCGCTGATCGCTGGATAGAGGCTGGGTAAAGTATAAATGGCTGGATCGGGGGGATCGAAAGAAATCGGGGGGAGGGGGGCAGCTACCTATTTTTGCTAGCCTAGTGCTAGCTAAACCTTGTGGGGGCATTAAATCTATTAGATTATTCCTGGGGACTCTAAAGCTGCAAAACCTACTGAGCAGCATAAAGCTCAGGAGGTTAAAGAGAATATTAACATCATCTCATAGGAGATAACTCAGGAGAAAAAGTTAATTGCATATGAACCACATGTGTCCATACTTAATCACAACAATGTAGAGCAATTGCTGGAAACTGTTTTAAAATACATTAGATGAAACAGATAAAACACATTCTGAAAAGGTCATGATTATGGCCCACTATAGTCCCATGGGATCCCATTTTTTTTTTAACAGTTAAGATTTATTGAAACATTTTGATTAACATGTACAGAATGAGAACAGTATAATACAGAGGAGTACAATATATTACCAATACAGTTGAAAAGACATATGTGCAAACAATGAGCATCAATGCTATACATTATTGATATAGCATAATTTGCAAGTATCAAGAAACGGGAGTGCCGGATTAAGTTGTACTAGTATTAGAATGATTGTATTTCCCCAGGAAAAAATAGAGAAGGAGGAAGAAAAAATTAAAAAAAAGTGTAAGAAGAGAAAAGAAGAAGAAAAGTCCGGTCCCCGCCCCTCCCCGCCCACCAGGAGCAATGGGATACCATTTACTGATTTTCACTATACTGCGGTGGTGGTGCCAGGAAGACTAAGCAACAATAAAATACTTCATCATCCACTAAACAACAGAATATTTGGAGGGCTACTGCACACTCCAGGAAAAAGATTCACCAGCATGCTTGGTTGTTTCTTCACTTTCTTCACATTGATTTGTTCAAATTGTGCACCATTATAAAGTTGGGCTACAGCAGTACATACTAGAAAGACATAGGGGCTTTCGTTTGTACCTGTGCTTTGTGGCTTCAATAAAAGAAGATTCTATGAGGAGTGCCGGAGTCTGTCAGTTCTTTCAGCTACATACTAGAAAGACAGAATGTTTCCAAAGTTGGCAAACAGATGCAAAGATCAATAAATCATTAACACATGTTGAGATCACAGACTGCAGTGAATCAAGGCCTAAGCTTCTTAGGAAAATTAACTCCATCTATAACTCCTTCTCTCTTACACCACCCTCACAAGTGTTTTGCTATTTTTGATATTTGGGATCCTTGGCCTACTAGGCATGCAGATGTGTGATATAAATCAATGTTGTTGAAGGTCACTCCAGCAGGGCCGGTTTAAGCAACAATGGGGCCCCAGGGCAAAATAAACCTGCCCCCCCCCCCCCAACATATACCCCAGAACAAAAATCGGCATTAGGGGACCTTTTTTGCAGCTGGTATAGTCAGGGTGTGAAGTCCCAATCGGTCGGAGCTCCACATTCTGGCTATCCCAGCCTGCATGGGGGACAAGGGGTTAAAAAATTTTAGGAGGGGGGACCCCACATAATTTTTTTTTTTTAATTCCCACACTCTAAACATAAAAAAAAAATTGGGAAAATAGGAAAAAATGCCAGGGATCTTCATACAGCCATATTGCGGCTGTATAGCGATCCCTGGCCAAAGCGCTGCAGCTGCGTATGGACCCCCAGGAAACCCCGTCAGGAAATTTATTGCGCTTTCGTTTGATGCATGTAAAATTACACTACCATTAGGTTTGCTACTAAAAGTGACATTTACCGCATTTAAAAGTATACTTTTTTCCTTCGAAACTTTAAAATCGATTTTCTCAAAAACTATATGGTCTTTTTGAAAAATTGTTTTTTCCTCTTATTCCTAATGATCTTTTTAACATATCCTGCAAATTTAGGGTTTCTAGCATTTAAGGTGGATTTGCTATTAACCATTAAATTTGGCAGGTTTTTAAATGTGTATTTTTTTCCTTTGAAACTTTAAAATCGATTTTCTCAAAAACTATAAGGCCGATTTGAAATTTTTTTTTCCTCTTGTAGCCACTGGGGGCACCTACAAGCTGTGGGGCCCTGGGGCAGCTGCCTCCTTTGCCTTAATGGTAGCGCCGGCCCTGCACTCCAGCTCTCCTTGTTCTCTATGGTCTGTTTATTTTCATACACAGAGAGCTGTCAGAGAGTGGAATAGAGTACATATTTTTTAAGTTTCAACAAACATTTTTTTCTGTGTTTTGTAGGTATTAGCAGTTATCTGAGTTTTTTTCTGTCCATAGTTAATTTATGTTCACTGTCTGTACCCTTTACATGTCATGCAATGCACAAATTACCTAAATTCTAGGAATGTTATTGTTGTGTGGCAGATAATGGACTTGGCTCACCTTACTTTTCCCGGAAAATTCTGTTTTTTCCTGATAATTTAACATTTATTTTTCAATAGTTGTACCCATTATAACCTGACATTTAATTCCTTGCTTTCAGTCAAGAAAGGTATTACTGTATAGCATAGTAGGGTTGTTTTGTTTTGCATTCCTTTCAATATGTTGGTTATTTTCTGTTACTATTGAATATTTTTTTTTTTTCAAAAGCTGTGCGCATTAGTACTTGCCATGTAGTACTTAGCTTTAGTTTTGAGTAGTCAGTCAAGTTATTATTTTAAAGCACATAATGAGATGTGATTCAGTTTACATTCACTGCAAGTTAATTGAATTTTCATATCACAAAAAATAAAAACAATTTTGCATCAAACACACTAATATCTACATCCCGACCTACTATTTCTACTTTGTGTGCTAACCTCCATGGTATTTTCAAAGAGGAATTTTGACAAAGGATTGAATTTTGTCCCATTCAGTAGCTGATACCCCCTTTCCCATGAGATATCTTTGCCTTTTTTCAAATAGAACATCAGGGTCGTCTGTGTGGCTGATACTGTGGTGAAACCCCTCCCACAGTGTGATGTCATGACCATGGTCCTGACTGTTTGCTGTCTTTAAACCTTATTGCATTGTGGGAAATAATGGCTTTTTTCAACTGCTAAGCAAGCAATAGCTTTGGATTTTCATATCCAGAAATATGGCTTTTTTACTATGGGTGTCAAGGACCTCCTCATGTTGGCTGTAGATCATCTGTTGACCCACAATTATTTTTTGTTTGATGGGGTTTTCTATCTCCAGAGATGCAGAGCTTCGATGGGAGCCAAATTCTCCCCATCTCTGGCCAATCTGTTCATGGGGTGGTGGGAGGAGCTCCGCATCTTTGGAGAGCAGAACCCCTTTTCTGGGTATATTTTTTGGTATGGGAGGTACATAGATGATCTGCTGCTGATATGGGGGGTCCCCCGGACATTCTGCCCAATTTTCTGACATATTGTAACAATAATAACTTTAATTTGTCTTTTACCCTGTGTCATGATTCCACTCAAATCAATTATCTTGATCTTACTTTATGTGGTTCTCAGACATTGGGCAGAGTTGTAACCAAGACTTTTAGGAAAGCGTGTGCTGGCAATTCACTTCTGCTAGCTTCCAGTTGCCATCCGAGCCATACCCTGAGGGCGATTCCTTATGGGGAGATGGTGAGAGTAGCTCGCAATTGTTCTGATTTCAGTGTGTTGGGGCAGGAGCTGGATTTGGTGGAGGAGAGGCTCCGGGAGCGGGGTTATGATAATCAATTGATTAAGAAAGCAAAACAGCAAGTATTGCATAAGAACCGTCGGGACTTGGTGGGCGTGGGTGCCGGAGGTGGGACTAGGCAAAAAAGAAACGTAACCTTTACAACTCCATATAGTTTCGAATATAATAAGGTTATTAACATTGTAAAAAAGTATTTGCCTGTCCTACAATCGGATCCCAAGCTTCGCAGGATCCTGAACGAAGTAAGTGCTTTTTCAGCATGTCGTGCCCCCGCTCTGGGGACCCGTCTTTCCCGAGCTTTTTCTTCAGCTCCTATAAAGGTTCATTTAAGTGCGGGTACAGCACCTGCAGGTACTGCTGTGTCCACAACCAAACGCAGGAGATTTTTTCCTAGCCCAAAAGGTGAAAGATTTGAAATGAAACAATACAATACATTAACTGTAATTCCAGTAATGTTGTTTATCTCATCACCTGCATTGCTTGTGGTCTGCAGTACGTGGGGTGCACCACCCGTCCCCTGAGACGACGTATCTCAGAGCACTATAATGGACCAGGTAGATGCATTAGGAATGAGACATATGTCACCTAAGTTTCCAGTGTATCCAAGCACTTTTTGAGGGAACATCAGGGTGTCATGACCAGTTTCACTTTCCAAGGCATAGAAAGCATGGCACCTTCACCTAGAGGAGGTGACCTACATAGATTATTGTTAAAACGGGAGGCTTTTTGGATATGGAAATTGGGCACACGCATGCCTAAAGGGTTGAATTAAAAAATGGACATTAGCTTAATTTATGATGTGAGAATATAACCTTCTCAGGGACAGTCTTTTCCTTCCCTTCCCCTGTCTCCCCTGCTTTCTCTTCCCTTTCTTTTCTTCCCCGTTTCCTCCCCTCCCCCCGCTTTTTTCCTTCCTTTCCATCTCAAAATATGTCTGCAGTGGTCTGTTACTTGTATATTACATACCATGTACTACATAGTTTGATAAAGTATGTTTATTGTTTATACATTCTTGATGCTTAACCATGTCATCTCTTGTTTTTTAACTTATTGAATTTTATACACTGGCTTTGCCAAATTTTTATATGTAATATTGTATATGTCACTTTAAGAGGGGTAGCCATGCCCTTTGTGGGCGGGCAATCGACTACTTAAACCTGTGATGAATTTATGTATGCTGGCTATGATTAAGGAGCCGTTCAGAGCTCCGATACGCGTCAGCCTTGTGTGTGTTTACTGATGTGCTAATAAAGTTGAAGAAAAGTTTTTTACCCAGCCTTGGTGTAGCGGAATACCCCTTTTTTGCCTACAGAATAGGCTGTTGTTCAGGTGAGTTGATCTGCCAGGCAGATCGTTTGCAGGTTGAGGGTTGGAGGCCACTGTACACATGCCTGACTATCAGCTGAGGCAGTCATTATCGGCCTCCTCAGCCGACTTAAGTCATGCGTGTGTACATAGCTTTAGGGGCTGATTTACCAAGCTTCTACAAGGACCAAGAACAAATGTGATCCTGCAATATTCATCTGGATTTTTTTTATGATCTGTTAGCAGGTGGGAAAAGTTTACAACCTTTGCCTATATGTCATAACAATCCACAGCAAGGATTTCTAAGAAGGTAATGAAAACGTGGTTATGTTTGCAGTTGCAGACACAGACTTCCAGTGACATTTTTGTTAGAAATCCAGGTTGGGCTGCACTTATTACAAAAGCGTAACATGAAGGGTGGACAGACATGATTGCAATCTTATGACTGCTGTTTCCATTTTTACTGGATCCAGAAGTGAGAGGTATATAGAGGCTGCCATATTTATTTCCTCTTAAACAATACCAGTTGCCTGGCAGTTGATCTTCTGGCATCAGTAGTGTCTGAATCACAACCCTGAAACAGACATGCAGGTAATCTAGTCAGATTAGCCCCCTAACCCCCAGCCTTGGTGCACCGTCCACACTTGCAACCTCCAGAGGGAAACACGTGCCACTGGACGGAAATGGAGGAAAACTCGACTTAATCAGGATTTCCTACAGTACAGGGCTAACCTGCTACATTTCCACATTGCCCTTGCTGATGCAAAGCAGGAATACTTCACCAAGGTCATCGGAGCTCAAGCTTCCAACCCCCGGCGTCTCTTTGCCACTTTCAACTCCCCGCTTAAACCCACACCGCCACCATGCGTTACCTCGGTCTCTGTCACGGATTTAGCCATCCACTTTACCAACAAAATCATCTCCATTCGTCAGGAAATATCCAGCCTTCAATCCTCACCTTCCATTCCCTCCCATGCAGCTCCTCCTTCATCCTATGCTCCCCTCACCCCTTCAGTCCCACAACCATTGAGGAAGTCAACTACCTACTGCAGACTTCCCATACCACTACCTCCCCCCTTGACCCTGTCCCTTCTGACTTACTCCATCCTCACTTCCCAGATTTTGCCACAGTCCTCACTGCCCTGTTTAACCTCAGCCTATCCACAGGCACATTCCCCTCAGACTTCAAGCAGGCCACTGTACTACCCTTACTCAAGAAACCCTCCCTTGACCCCTCATTACCCATCAACTACCACCCTATCTCCCTCCTCCCCTTTGCCTCAAAACTCCTTGAGCATCTGATTCACAAACGCCTAACCCAGTGCCTCAATGCCAACTCCCTGCTAGACCCACTGCAATCTTGATTTTGGCTTGCCCACTCAACCAAAACAGCTCTCACCAAAGTGGTCAATGACCTCACCCTAGCTAAAGCTGAAGGCAATTACTCCATTCTTCTCATCCTTGACCTTTCAGCAGCTTTCGACACAGTGGACCACCCCCTACTTCCCCAGTCCCCCCAGTTCATAGGCATTCATGACCTCGCCCTGGCCTGGCTCTCATACTACCTTTCCAATTGCACCTTCACGACCTCCTTCAATGAGTCCTCATCCACCCCCCAAACACCTCGGCAGGAGTCCCCCAAGGCTCGGTCCTTGGTCCCCTACTGTTCTCCCTACACACATCCTCCACTGGCAAGGTTGTCTCCTCCATGGGTTTTAACTATCATCTGTATGCAGATGACACCCAGATCTACCTCCACACCCCTGACCTTATCACCACTACCATGGACAAGGTCACCTCCTGCCTATCAGCCACCTCCTCCTGAATGCCCACTAAGTTCCTGAAACTAAACCTGGACAAAACTGAATTTATGATCTGCCCACCCCGGCCATCCCTGACCCTCCCAGATGAGAATGTCAATGTTAACCACACTACCATTCGCCCTAGCTCTCAAGCCCGCACTCTCCTTCACCCCCCACATCCAAAACCTCACAAAGTCCTGCAACTTCCACCTTCGTAACATCTGCAAGATCTGCTCTTTCCTGACCTCTGTCACCACCAAATTCCTCATCCATGCCCTCATATTTTCCCACCTTAACTACTGCAACGCCCTTCTGTCTGGTCCCCCTATGACCCAAATTGCCCCTCTGTAGTACGTCATGAATGCGGCAGCCAGAATTATCCACTCCTCCCATCGCTCCACCACAGCATCTCCCCTCTGTGAATCCCTACACTGGCTTCCTATCCAGTCCAGAATCAGATTCAAGATACTGTGTCTAGCCTACAAATCTGTCCACAAAACCTGCCCAACCTACATTTCCAATCTTACCCAGAGGTACACACCTAGCCGTTCACGCCGCTCCTCCAATGAACTTCGCCTGATTGCCCCCCCACGTCAACTAATCCCATGCATGCCTCCAGAACTTCTCAAGAGCTGCTCCAACACTATGGAACTCCCTACCTCCCCCATTAGGGTTTTCCCCTCCTTTAACATCTTCAAGAAGGCCCTCAAAATCACATTTTCACTCTGGCCTACCCCCCTCACCAGTGCTCTGAACCCATAGCTGAACTCTGGTCCCCTACCTTTTGTGTCCCCACCTCTCCCTCTAGATTGTAAGCCTTCAGGCAGGGCCCTCCTCCTTATTTATCCTACCTGATCATGCACCTCCATTACCGTACACCTATCCTATGGATCTGAGTGAACTCTACTTGCCAGGCTCACATCCAGTGACTGACTAAGCATTAGCTTGCACTCATACTGTGCTGCGTGATCTTGTTTGCATGTATTCATGTATTGTGTTATTGCTGTATGTCACCCCTAAATAATGTCTGTAATCTTAACTAATGTCCGGCGCTGCGTAATATGTTGGTGCTTTATAAATACATTAAGTAAGTAAATAAAACCTCAGTAATGACAGAAAAACATAGATCCCAGAACTCAGAGACAGCCTGACACCATGCATGGATGATGGACCTGGTCAGCAGGAACAATCTTACTCCCTTTTCAAGACATCCTTTGAACTGGTTCACCTTTTTTCGACATCTCCTCTCTTTGTAAACAATCTAGGTGCAGATAAAGCTAAGGTTTTCCTGTCCAATCCTAATTAGTCTTCCTAGCTCCAATATTATTTTCTTATACCATGTTAGTCATCTCTTTATGGATATCTGAGGGCTACTAAAAGATCAGCTTCAATAAAACTGTGCTAAATGTCTTCTCCTTTTGCCCTTCATTCGAATTCCTTATTTTCTTTGTTTGTGGAAATAAACCTTTATTTGTGGAGAGAAACTGCTATTCTAAATTACAAATTGGTACAATGATTGTTTAGGAATGAGCAGTATGTGAAACAATAGACCTAGCAAAGCAGCAAGAAAGGCACAATCCAGCTGCCTGTCCTAATCAACAGTTCGGCAGTTCAAGTTCAACTGTAGTTTATTTTTGTAACTCGATAAGGTTTATCCTTTTCCATCAATTTTTTTGTTAATGGCCACATTCCTCCATTGGAGAGCTTCTACCACACAATGTTAAACCCCAAATAAGCTTAATGACGTGCATACACGGCTCGGTTATTGCGCCGGATCGAGCCAGCGGCTCAATGCCGGCGCATCTCCGCTCGTCCGCGCGTGCGCGCGGATCGATTGCCGCTCGTCCCCGCCGGTGCTTCCTTATCAACGCTCGATTCCCTGCCATTGTCCGCCGGCGGGAATCGAGCGGGCGCGGGTCGAGCGGCATGATCAGGCCAGCTGAGTATTATCAAGCAAAACAGACAAATGATAAGCGCTCAAGGATGCACCTGAATTGTGAGCCATCAGCGGCAATGCAGAGCCCCCTAGGGCTGAATACATGCCTCTAATGCAAAACAGATGCAAAATTATGTGCTAACTCTAATCTAAAAATTTGAGAGTGAATTTAAAACAGTGAAGGCAGCTAGCCACTAGTGTACTTACATTTAATTTTGCACAGTGGGAGACATGGCAGCGCTTTCAAACAACCTCATACCTGAATGGTTTAACTGCAATGGTGAGCAGAGCACCAGAAACTGGACTAAATTACACACCCAGCATCACTGAAGCTAACACCCCCCCCCCCCCCCTTGGTCTATAGTGATGCAGGGTGTGTAATATAGTCCAGTTTCTGGAGCTCTGCCCACTGATGCAGCTTAATCACTAATTCCCCCTCCCTCTCTTTGCCTGCAGTGTATGCTGGGTGTGTAATTTAGTCCAGTTTCTGGAGCTCTGCTCACCATTGCAGTTAAACCATTCAGGTATGAGGTTGTTTGAAAGCGCTGCCATGTCTCCCACTGTGCAAAATTAAATGTAAGTATACTAGTGGCTAGCTGCCTTCACTGTTTTAAATTTACTCTCAAATTTTTAGATTAGAGTTAGCACATAATTTTGCATCTGTTTTGCATTAGAGGCATGTATTCAGCCCTAGGGGGCTCTGCATTGCCGCTGATGGCTCACAATTCAGGTGCATCCTTGAGCGCTTATCATTTGTCTGTTTTGCTTGTCTTATGAAATGTGTATACCATTTATGAATAGCAGCACGAGGAATTATGTTTTTATTGCTAGGTTAGAGGTAGGTCTTCCCCCAGGGGGTACGTCACCGCCGTGGGGAAGTCTATTAGGTCATAATTTGTGCACTAATTATCACTGAAGCTAACACCCCCCCCCCCTTGGTCTATAGTGATGCAGGGTGTGTAATATAGTCCAGTTTCTGGAGCTCTGCCCACTGATGCAGCTTAATCACTAATTCCCCCTCCCTCTCTTTGCCTGCAGTGTATGCTGGGTGTGTAATTTAGTCCAGTTTCTGGAGCTCTGCTCACCATTGCAGTTAAACCATTCAGGTATGAGGTTGTTTGAAAGCGCTGCCATGTCTCCCACTGAGCTGAATATTATCAGCTGGCCGGATCAGCTGGTCGATACATGGTACAGAAACGTACCGTGTATCCCCAGCATAAGACTGAAAAAATTTAATTCTGAAAGCAATTGTGTTTATTATTATTATATTTGGAAATTTACTCTTTATAAAAAAAAAAAAATCCCTTGTAGGAGAGATGAGGTCTTGGAATCTACTTCCTTTTTATGATTTTTTTTGTGTGAAAAGAAATCAATAAGACCATATTTTGTCGTTACTTGTATATGAGGCCAATTACCTAACTGCAAGGATACATTTCTTTCCTACTGTCTCATTCAGCATTAAGAGCAGCCAGTGTGATCTGTGCATTCAACAGGAAAAGGATGACTACACCACGCCACCTTTCACATCTGAATAGTAACTATTTCTCCTATATAAAATGTATGGCATTCTGAGACAATGGGCTCAATCCAACTCACTTTTTCTAAGTTTCTCCTAGGAGATAATTTTTCATCTTCTGTTTAAAATAACTCTTCAGCTCTGCACTCTGCAGTTGAAAAAGTACCACAAAGTAAGTACTATACAAATTATTCTGAGTATTTTCTTGCTTGATGGTGATTTAAAAGGCATTTTATTGATAAGGTGTGAAAATATCACCTAGGAGAAAACTTAGGAGGAAAAGCTAATTTGATTGGGCCCAGTTTGAGAAACTACAGAGGCTGTAAGAGTTCCTTACCTGCACATGTATTCAGAAATAACGTGGGCTCTTGACCCATTTCTTGATATGTTATTTAATATGTCTATGGAAGTCTGGTTTACAAAATGAATTGAAGTTGATGAAAATCGTTATACTAATAATGAACCTTAAAGTTATTGCAACAGTCTTTGGCTGTGCAACGATATGTCAGCTAGTTGAGGGTTTGTTTCTTTTCCACTTTTATTTTTAGGTTTATAAGAACTTACCAAAATACAAAAAAAAATCACTTCCTCTCATAATCAAAATATTAATAATTTGCTTCATTTTCTTAGTGGATCATAGAGAGATCGATTTGATTGGTAGCTGCAAAGAATGAATGTCATATTGCCTTGGTTTCATAAATCAGTCCCGCTACTGCTAAAATAATGTATGTCCTCTGTGTAAACATTTTCTTTCTATTGATATTGAAACTTACAACCAGAATAACAAAATGACGTGTAAGACTGTAATGCAGATATTTTGCTTCCTCATTGTTTGTTCTGCAGCAATAATAAAGTATCTAAACAGTAAAAATCCAAACAGTCCACTGTGCCTGTATGCTGAATTGGGTAACATTTAGAGAAAACAATTGTCATTATTTAGATCAAGTGTGTATTAAAAGACAGTTTTGATATATTAACCACTTCACCCCAAAGGCATTTTTACCCTAATGGACAAGACCGATTTTCACCTTTCAGTGCTCATCCCTTTCATTTGCCAATAGCTTAATCACTACTAATCACAATGAAATGATCTATATCTTGTTTTTTTCGCCACCAATTGGGCTTTTGGGGGTTGATATTTGTTTTCAGCAATTACTTTATTTTCTATGCATTTTAAAGGGAAAAACAAGGAAAAAATGAAAAAATACACTATTTCTCCAATTTCATCCCCTATAGTTTTAATATAAACACTGCTACTGTGCATAAAACCCACACATTTTATCTGCCTATTTGTCCTGGTTATCACAAGATTTTATGTCCCTAGTACAAAGTATGGTGACAATATAGTATTTGGAAATAAAGGTGTATTTTTTCTTTAGAGTTTTTTTTTCCTCTCTGTTTTCACGTGCACAAGAATGCACATGCACGCACGGGTGCACGCACAGCGGCAGCAGCACTGTCTGACTTATAAAAACGTCCTGGAGCCATTAAGAAGCTCTAGCAGGACGTTTTTATAAGTCAGCTTGTCATTAAGTTGTTAAATGTAATTAAGAATGTTAAATTGTTAAATGTGCTTTGAAAGGAATTATTAAATGTGTTTTTAGGTTTCAAAGATCTCTTTATTTAAAATTAATGAAAAAGTACAACGTATTATAAGTACAGTATATTAATATAACAGTGATGAACCTAAAATTCCCAGAGGACCTAAAGGGGTCCCCGGGTCCAAGTAATGAAACATTAGCAAGTGCAATCATATAAAATGAATTAAAGTGAACATTTTCATTTAGTTTGTACATAGGCCAGATAATAAAAACATATGTCTCAGATATTAAATGTATAAAGAAGGGAAGTACCAGTGCCACGTAGCCATCTCATTTGAGACTGATAAGGTCCATAGCATTGCTTGAATTATGATTAAGATTGGGAGTAATGTTGATGAGGCTTATACAACCAGGGGATGACCCAAGGGAATGCTTAGATAAGAAGGGGGTTCAGTTATTGGTATACATGCAGGGGACTTGAAAATCAGGGTGCATTGAGAGGAAGGCCCCTAAATGATATCCATAGTTCCCAAATTTTTTCAAATATCTCCGTTTTATCAGCTATTCTTGCATTAAATGTGTTTTTAAAAGAAAATCTTTCTTTATGTGACATTATTTTGGCAAACCCATTAAATACGGGCTCACACTTACAAATATTTGGGAATTACACAGTGAGAAATTTGCTCACATTGTGGCATCTATAATAGTTAGTGACAACTCTGGAGAGCATCTTCCAGTTTTGAGTGTTTGAGTTGAAGACAACAATAAATCACTTAAACAGTGAGCTCAGTGGGTTCAGGTTGCTATGGTATTTGATGACCAAGAATCGAGAAGTATGAAATCCAAATGTAAAAATCTGTGAAAGTGACACTGTCTCAAAAATGTGCTTGGTAATGTAAGACAATGTGCAGATATGAAGAGTGAATATAAGAATGATCACTTGCTGGCAATTCTTTCTTTTGTTGGGTAAGCTTTTGAATTATTTTTTTTTAATATAGTTTTCTTGTAAATTTGGTTACTTGAAGTGTATGTTGCTTCTGCTTTTGCCTTCCTCGGTGTATGTGAAAATGACTGTTGATTAGAGTTTGGGTCTTTTGCATTTTTTTTTTCTGACCTTTTTGTGAACTTTATTCATAACACTGCAACTAAAGCAAAGAACTGTCACAGCTTACAAATTTAAATACTGCTTGTAATTGTAAAGCATAAAATAAAAAGCTGCTATAGGTTTTCAAGGTTCCCAGTACAACTCTTTTTTACAGAGAGAGAGAGAGAGAGAGAGAGAGAGAGAGAGAGAGAGAGAGAGAGAGAGAGAGAATTATATCAACATGTACATTGTACACATGTGCGCACGTATACACACACACACGCACACACCATACCCAGGAACCTCCTACAGGCTGGCTTTAATCATCCTGACAGAAGATGCAGCAGGAGGGGCGGGACCTGTGTGTACCTCCCCTGCCTACTGCCTGTAACAAAAACTGCAGAGGTGATAAGATACTGGCGTGTTTCTCTTAGGATGGGGGGAGGCATGACCATGTGCCGGAAGTCAGGTGATTTGTGGTGTTTGGGACGACTCCATGGGAGAAGACAGTGCAGATTTCTCTAACTTTCTTTTACAGGAAGGCCGCTGGAATTTTAGTTACAGGCTGGATATCCGCTTTAAAGAGAACCTGAAGTGAAAATAAAAAGTCAAAATAACCATACACAGGTCATACTTGCCTCCTGTGTAGTCTAATTCTCAATCTCTTTCTCCTCTCCTGCATCCCATTTGGCCACTGTGATCAATGGAATTCTCTGTCTTCCATTTTAAAAATGGCCATTACCCCCTAACAGCTTCCTGGTCAGCACACTGTTGAACGGTAATATCACCCACTTGAGCCATAGGGAAACATGGACATTACCTTGCACATTCAGTTGTAACTGACAGCTGCTGATATATAACTGACCGCAACTGGTATGTTTCAGTTCTGACAAAATGTTGTCAGAACTGGAAGGGATCACTGTAAGAAGAAAATGGTGAGCTTCTGAGAGGAACTGACGGTGAGGTTAGTATATAATATTCATTTGTAGCTACGTCTTGTGTTTATTTTAAATAATTTTCCTCGCTTCAGGTTCCCTTTAAGGACTGGAGTGATAAGATAACACGGTACATACGTATTATCCCGTCTGGAAAGTTTGTCAGCTTTTTGGTAAAGTACTGTTTGATCCCCTAGCCAGATCTAACCATTTTTGGAAAGCTGAAAGTCCCGGCTTTCCTTTGCACTGGATCCCGAGTCAATGCGATGTCCCATTCCCAAGTTAGGGGGGGGGGGACGGATGTCCCCTGCACATTGCTGCTGAGTGGAATTGAGTCTCCTGCCCATGTCAGTAAGACAGAGAGGAGACGAGGGTGCATAGCTGCGCTGCTCCTTCATCTGTAATGAGAGACCCGGGGCACTTGACATAAGTTTTGAAGACACAGATTTATACTGCAAAGGAAGAATAAGACCTACCGGGTGTGCTGCTTATCATCATGTGGTGTTCATTCCATACTTCTATAATTGCACTTTCTGCAGCGAAGTTCAGAGGACACCCCTCTTTCAAAACCCCATAACTTTGGAACTGAGCATCATACTGAATTGGGACCTGGTGCAACAGAAAGCCGGGACTTTCAGCTTTCCAAAAATTGCCAGATCTTCCTGGGAGAGCAAAGAGAACTTTAACAAAAAGCTGCCAAACTTTCCAGATGGGATAATACGTAAGTACTGATAACACTTTCACTGGGAACATTTACAGCAAAACCTTAATAAGGACAGGTTTTTTAGTAAATTGACATATACAATGTGGATTCATGTTTTGTGATAAGTTTCCGCTTGCCTTATTATCATCAGCTTGATGTTAGTGAATAGTGGCCATTGTTTTCTGTCATTTACAGACATGTAGCTCCATCCTCTGGGATTAAACCAATAATGCCACTCATATCAGAACTTAGAGATGCTATGTGCTTTAAAGAGAAACCATAACCAAGAATTGAACTTCATCCCAATCAATAGCTGATACCCCCTTTCCCATAGGAAATCTATATCTATTCTCAAACGGATCACCAGGGGGCTCTGTATGGCAGAACCCCTCCCACAAATGATGTCAGCGCCTCACAGCATGGAGGTCCTGACATCACACTGTGGGAGCCTTGTTGCATTGCGGGAAATAACAGCTGTTTATAACTGCCAAAAAAAAAGCAGCATCTCCTTCCAGTGACATCATGTGCCAGCAGTAAAAATGTCACCATGTGATAAATGTCATAATGTAAATCAGGGAGAGGAAAGATTTTACAATAGGGCAAACGCTGACTAAATCATTTATACATAATTATTGTAAAAATTAAGCACTTTTTTATTACATTATTTTCACTAGAGTTCCTCTTTAAGTCCTACGTGAAGCAGAACTTTTACAAATGTTTTACTTGTTGTTATTTCAGCTAACGCCTACTGAGCCACTCACTTGCAACAAGTATGCAGATCAGAAAAGGGAGAACACATCATAAACACATCATATACAGTATATGGTTAAGGTGAATTATTTAGAATGTATTCTAACTAAATAGTCAGTAGTACGGCCAGGAAGCAAACATATTTTAGCAGGTGGACAAGATGACAGGTCCATGGTTCTCTAATGTAAAATATTAAAAACTTTTCAACAGAGATTCAGGAAAGTACTGCAAATGAATACATAATATAAATGACTGATGCAAATAAAGGAAATTATTTCAGAAAATAACTTTGTTCACGGAATGTATATTGCATAACAGTCATGACTCATTGCAGAGTATTCTGTAAACATGTTTCATTAATCCAAATGAGAACTTGTTAGGGCCAAATTATTGTAGTAGAAGTGACAGGATGCAACATACTTCGAAAGTATTTGGGAAATGATTCATCTTACTTAGTCATAGCATTAAGCTAAATGATGATAGAATGGGAATATGCTAAGAGATCTATTTCTCAGTGGTGCAGTGACATTGCTTTAGAGATGTATTTCTGGAAGTTTAAAATTAAAGACAGCATAGCATTATTATGTTTTTGCATAAAATCAGCTGAATTCACAACTCACTCCATTTCCATAAAAGTTGGGATGCTGTGATAATCTTCAAATCATTTACTGGAAACCCTTTATTTGAATGAAAACTGTACAAAAGAAATTAGATACTTACAATTTATACCGAACTATCATCATACCGTATCTAACGATTTTGTCATCCACCTGTTAAAATTCTACTTACTTCCCTGGTGACATTGAACTAATGTTGGTCGTTGGAAAGGTGTGAGTTTTAACTTACATTTGCACCAGGTCTCAAGTTGTACAGGGACTGTAGGATTTCCAGAGGGGGTTCAGCTTCTTCTGCCCTCTAACATTCCAAAAAGTGGCAGTTGGTGATTTTCTCTCTGCCCTGTTAGTCTGCTATTTGTTGGCAGGATCCAGAAGCCTGGCTTAGTAAGTGAGCATGGATGGTGGAGGGATGTATGTGCAGGACTGCAGTGTGCTGCGGGAACCCTTGTGGAAGGGTATATGTACAGGGGGAGCTGCAGGATCTACTGTGGAAGTAGAGGGGTGCATGTCCTGGGTGGCTGTGTGTTGCCGCAGCCATCAAGATGGGGAGGAAGGTCTCCTTCTCTGCATTTGTCCTTCTCTTTACCTCCTGAGCTCTCTCTTCCTCATCCAGCCCTTCACAGTGCTTTTTACAGCCAGTAGCAGTGGACACCCCTCCTGTAACACCCCTTAAGTTGGAAACAGAGCATTGCACCAATTCAAGACTTGGTGTAAATGAAAGCCAAGACTCACAGATTTCCAACGGTGGTTTGATGTCGCCAGGGAAGTAAAGAGAATTTTCACAGGAGGCTGAAAAAAACTGGTAGATGGTATAATACCGGTATGTAAATACAGAAAAATGTTGAAAAATAACTAGCAAGGGGCTGATGCATGAAGGGTCAGTGATTTTGCTGTGATTATTATTATTATTATTATTTATTGTATTTATAAAGCGCCAACATATTACGCAGCGCTGGACAATAAATATATACAATGATACAAACATGACAGACATAGCGTTGTACAACATAGAACAAAGTTATACATGCAAATTGTACAAAATACATAATCATGCAATATGGGCTGGTTAGGTAGGCCCAGTAATACAAGTACAGGCTGTCATAGGACATGAGCACATGATCCTGTAGATTACACTAGGGAGTGGAGGCTTACAATCTAAAGGGCGGGGTGGAAACACTAGGTTGGGCTGTTAAATATTCCTTAGAGAGTTACTGTGTGGTAGGAGGTGGGTAGGCCATCATAAAGGGGTGGGTTTTGAGGGCTTGCTTGAATGTGTTGAAAGAGGGAGCAAGTCTGATGGGTGGTGGAAGGCATTCCAGAGGGTGGGGGCAGCTCTTTAGAAATCCTGCAAGCGGGCATGGGAGTGTGAAATGCGTGGGGTGGTGAGGAGAAGGTCGTTGGAGGAACCGAGGGGGTGAGCTGGTGTATACCTGTAAACAAGCTCCGAGATGTAGGTAGGGCAGGTTTTGTGCACAGATTTATACGTCAGGCAAAAAATCTTGAAACTTATCCTGAAACGGATAGGGAGCCAGTGCAGGGATTCACAAAGGGGAGATGTGGATGGGGAGCGGTGCGAAGAATGGATGAGTCTTGCAGCCGCGTTCATCACTGATTGAAGGGGGGCAGTGCGTTTCAGGGGGAGGCCAGAAAGGAGGGAGTTACAGTAATCAAGGTGGGAGATGATGAGGGCATGGATGAGCAGTTTGGTCGTGTCCGGGGTTAAGAATGGGCGGATCTTGGAGATATTATGGAGGTGGAAATTGCAGGCTCTGGTGATGTTTTGGATGTGTGGCATGAAGGAGAGGTCAGAGTCCAAGGTGAAACCCAGACAGCGAGCCTGGGAGGTAGGGAGAATGGTTGTGTTGTCGATTGTGAGGTGGAAATCTGGGAGGGGTGCAGCAGCATGGGGTGGAAAGATCAGGAGCTCAGTTTTGTCTAGGTTAAGCTTTAGGAACCTACCTGACATCCAGGAGGAAATTGCTGAGAGACACGAGGAGACCTTGTTTATGGTGGTGGATGAGAGATCGGGGGTATGGAGGTAAATCTGAGTGTCATCTGCATAAAGGTGGTAATTGAAGCCCAGGGAGGAGATAAGCTTGCCAATTGAGGAAGTGTATATGGAGAAAAGAAGGGGGCCTAGAACAGAGCCCTGGGGGACCCCAACTGAGAGGGGGGCAGGGGTTGAGGAGGAGCCATTGAAGGAAGTGGTGAAGGAGCGATTGGATAGGTAGGAGGAGATCCAGGCCAAGGCAAGACCATGGATGCCCATAGACTGTAGTGATTGGAGGAGGAGGGGGTGGTCAACAGTGTCAAATGCTGCAGAGAGGTCAAGGAGGAGCAGGATGGAATAACTGCCTTTGGCCCTGGCAAGGGTAAGGTTGTTGACCACCTTGGCGAGGGCTGTTTCAGTTGAGTGTGCAGGTCGGAATCCAGACTTTAGGTGGTCAAGTAGGGTGTTGGTGTTGATGTTTTGGGTAATGCGTTGGTGGACTAGGCATTCGAGGAGTTTAGAAGCATAGGGAAAGAGGGAGATTGGGCGGTAGTTTGAGGGTAGGGATGGGTCGAGTGAGGGTTTTTTCAGCAGGGGAAGTACAGTGGCCTGTTTAAATGCTTTGGGTAAAATGCCTGTGGAAAGGGAGAGCTTGAACAAGGAGGTGAGGACTGGGGCCAGGTCAGGGAAGTGGGGACGAAGAGTATTCACGGGTAACGGATCACAGGGAGAGGATGTGGGGGGGGGGGGGGGGAAGCCACTAGCAGCAGGCTGACTTCATCAATGGTGGCAGGGGCAAAAGAGGCGAGGGGTGGATGAGACAGGGGAGCAGCTGGGAGGGAAGGCAAGGGGACAACCTGAGAGGCGTTGGGAAGGGAGGGATGGAGGAGGGAAATTTCATTGCGTATTGTTGCAATTTTAGTGGTGAAGTGGTTTGCAAAGTTGTTGGCTGAGAGGGAGGAGCTGGGAGGGGGAGGAGTGGGGTTGAGGAGGGAATTGAAGGTAGCAAAAAGCTGTCCAGGGTTGGAAGCTTGGGTTCCAATCAGTGCTGCAAAGTACCTTTGTTTAGCCTCAGAGAGGGCAGTGTGGAAGAGTAACAGTTTGGCCTTGTAATCTAGGAAGTCAGAATTGAGATGTGATTTCCTCCATTTCTGTTCGGCTGCTCGAGTTTCTTTCCTGAGGTTACGTGTGTGGGTGTTGTGCCACGGTTGGGGGTTGGGGGGCTTGTTAGGGCGGAAAATTGAGGGGGCAGCTTGATCTAAAGCAGATGAGAGGGCAAGGTTATATTGTGCAGCCACTTCATTGGGGCATGTGAGGGTGGGTAGGTGGGAGGAGAGGGAGAGAAGGGGACTTGCTAGGACATTTGGGCTGAGATTACGTAGGTCTCTCTGCCATCGACCAGGCTGATCAGGCTGCGCACGGTAATTTTACTAACCCTAACGGCATGTTACCAAGGTAACACTAAATTACTGGCCTTTCATGCATCAGGTCCATTGGAACAGAAAAATATGATTGCTTTTGCATTTGATGTCAGCAACACATTCCCTATTAAAAAAAAAGTTGGGCGAGAGCAGAAAGTGGTTTGGCATTGTATTGCTGAAATAAACAAGGCTTCTCTTAAAAGGGTTGTTGTCTGGAAGGGAGCTTATGTTGCTCCAGAGATTGCATATATCTTTTACCAGTAATGAAGTCTTCCCAGATGTGTAAGCTACCCCTGCCATGTCATGTAATGTTCTCCCAACCCATCATGGATGATCACCTTTGAGCTGTGCACAGATAACACACAGTACTTCTCTTCTCTAGCACAGAAGACAAGGTTTTCATGATTTCCACTTTGCTTCAGTGCATCTTAAATAAGAAAATGGTGGTGGTTCAGGATCATGATTGCATATGATTTGTTCTGTGCATGGTACAGTTTTGAGAGGCATTTGTGGATGCAGTGACATTACTTTTGGAAAGTCTTCCTGAGCCCACGCAGTGATTTTAACTACAGAATGATATCTGTTTTAATGCAGTGCCACCTGCGGGCCTGAAGATCACTGCCAAAGTGGTTGTAGGACTTGAGTCTTTTTCAACTCCTATCAATGGCCAGTATGGCTAATCACTCTCTCTCTCTCTCTCTCTCTCTCTCTCTCTCTCTCTCTCTCGCTCTTCTCTCTGATTTTGTTGACTCAACTCTGTTTAAATTTGACACTGTTGATGCCTTCTTTGGCCCAGACAAGCGATGTCTTACGCTGTTAAAAACACCTATATAAGCATCTTCACTCCTTGGAGCCTTTAACTGTCTGAAAAGGAGAAAACCCTGAAGAAGCAAACTGTCAAAATACTTCATTTTGCATGTAATGATCTGATAATCTGGCCAGACTACTTCTTGTCCAAATTGTAAAGTTCTGAAGTTCAGCTTAATTCATTGATTTTGGTAGTATTCCTCTTTGAGTAGTTTTTAAACCAATGTATTTTGGTATAGTTTTGACGAACATTTGCCCAGATCAGCTTCAGTCTTGGTTATTGTTCTTTCTGAACTATTTAGAACCTTCTCAGTTAAGCTTAATGTCCCATCTGCAATTGTCAATCTAATTCTTTATCTAATTATTTTGGCAGCCAGCCAGTAGAATCATCCTTAAGCATTCCATATAATCAAGTTCCCCATTATAGAGGAAGTAATGCCCTTTTTGGAAATCTTATGGATATCTGAGGAAATCAGTAATCATCATAGTTCAAATAGGGATGAGTGTACAGATTTCACAGAATTCTAAATTCCGACTTTTGCAATTTTGAGTTGAAAGTTGGAAGTAGAAATGTACTACAGTAAATTCCAACTTGAAAATTCCCCTCCAAATTGCATAGCATCTCCATATCAGTACATTGTGAAAAAGCTTCAGTTTTTCAGGGTATAGTGTGAAAGAAGCCATAAAGAAACACTGGACTGCACATCAGTTGTCCTTTCAGCTACAACTTACAGCAACTGATATATTGGATAAGGACCCTTAGCAACAATGTGAAAAATTCTAAGCAAAATTGTAATCTATGTGAACATATTTTTGCAAATTTGCACTAAATTCAGAATTTATTTATTTTACGTAGTTTTTCCTAGGTGGGGATGAGAGTTAACCTCTTGTATACCGCTGCAGCCCAGTGAAACCAATAGACCCTTTCAGCGCCACAACTTACGCATTGTCATTTTTAAATTCAGAATTTGTTTGGAATTTCATTTCCAATCTTCTCTAAAATCAAGTGCTTTAAAGAATGGCTTTAATCATAAATGGTCAACTTTGTTTTACCTGTCTTGAAATACTCAGACAAATATATATCAATTGGCTGAGCTAAGTTAAGAGTTAAGTCTCTTTCTTCTCTCTTTCTTTACTTTTTTCATTATTTCCTCTTTTCGCTCTCTATTCTTTTTCTAGACCTAAACCCAATTTTCAATGCTGAGTTGAAGAACTGTGATGTAAATGTATTTTCTTCCAGCACAGTCTCAGGAGTCACCTATAGCTGCATAGCTATAGAACACAGTAATTCCTTTGTAGAACACAGAAAATGTGTTAAACATATTATCTTGATGCAGACAGCATCTGTGTAATACACTGGTATTCATAATTTTAGATTATTACCAAAATAGTATTCAAAATATTTTATGTTGAAGAAGACATGTTCCCTAAACACACTTTTGGAATGTGGTACCACAGGAAGTAGTTATGGCATAATCTATATCTGTGTTTAAGGGAGGTTTAGTTCTTTTACTAGCATTGGAAGACATTCATGGCTATATTTACTTGGTTATTCCCAGTGGTGTTGATTCAAAGATTATATCTGATTGTCATCTGGAGTCATGAATTTATTTTTTTCCCTTTTAGGGCTAATTAGTCCAAGCCTTGCATGTTTTTTTTGGCCTTCCTCTCAATAAACTTAGATATGTGAGGATGCAGGCTAGTATTTTATGGTTGAACTTGATGGACATATGTCTTTGTTTCACTCCAACTATGTACCTATGTAGCACTTATTCTGTATTTGGTTGTCTTCTGTGTAACACAATGGTTACACAATTAATATTTGCTAAACACACTTACCCTGTATTGTCTGCATCTTTGTAACATTCTACTAGTTGCTCACAATTTTATTTTGCTGTACAAAAAAGTGACTGAAAACATTTTAAAACACAAAAAAACAGAAATGTTTGGTAGGATACTTTTCTTTGGTAAACACATCAACACTGAATTTGCATGCATCTGTGTAGCACAGTAGTCACAAATGTTCCAGTCCTTTCAAAATAAAGCATTATAACTATAACTGCTGATCCAGTGATCAGAGCGGGTTACTTTTGCTCAAGGGCCCCACTACTAGAAACAACCCTGAGCACAGGGTCCACTAGAGGAAGCCGGGCCCTCCAGCCACTCTCATGAAGTCTGCTTCTCATTATTTGGTCAGAGACATTCACATTAGTGTCCTGCTGGAGGTCAATTTGTAGGGTCTGGCAGTGTTCATCCTGTTCTTACATTTCCAGAGGAGCAGATACCATTTCCACTGGTGGGTTAAGGACCTTCTACAATCCTGCCCAGCTCCCCTAGAGTAACTGCCTGTCTTCTGGAATCTCCTGCACCTTCTAGTAATGACACAAGTATACGCCATCCTGGAGGTGTTTGCATACCTGTGAATCCTCTGTAGGGTTCAGATATTGCATTATGCTACCAATAGTATACTCGTGAATGCCTCTGCACCAATGTTCAGATGTGGGATGTGCTGCGATCTGCCCTGGAGTCACAGGTCAATCATCAAAATTCCATAGGATCCGCACCATCCAATATTCAAAGTTTTATTAGCTCTTAAAACATATTACAAAAATATAAAATGATCAAAAGTGGGTCTGTGCATAGTGATGACGCACAGGCGTTTCGGGCCGTAACAGGTCCTTTCTCAAATCGTGACCAGCCCACAATATTCTCAAGTTCATGAGCAACTCTTATTTAAGGCCTCCAGGAGGACCACAAAGAAAACTGCCTCATTTACATAAATGCATATTCATCCATTGTGACAGCCAATCAGGTCATGAATAGACTACATACAACTCTTTATCTATATAATGGGTAAGTACAACAACTAGTATCTTAATCCCATCATTCCCTCAACGATGTCACCCCACTGTACGCCATGTAACACTCACCCTAATTGCCTCTCGTGTAAAAACACGAGAAAAAGCCGAGCAGATTGCTGGATCATTGTGTCCAATGGCGTGCCTGCCTACTGCGTCCGCTGTAGGACTGCCACCAATCCGTACGTAGCCTCCACCCGGCTCCACCTCCACCTGGAAACCAATAGCGGTAATAGTAGGCGTGTCAGTTCAGACCGTGTGCGCCGACCAATGAGGAAACGCATAGCGAGCCGTACACGTATCCCCCAGGTCATGCGCTGTGTACCAGGGCGCCATAAGAGCCAATGGCATTCTCGCCGACAACGTCCGCTCCCTGTAGTCGTAGTGTCCCGTGGCAGCCGGAGTCACGTGACTGCCGCGGCCAATCCGCATAAGAGCCAATAGCATTCTCGCCGACAACGTCCGCTCCCTGTAGTCATAGTGTCCCGTGGCAGCCGGAGTCACATGACTACCGCGGCCAATCCGCATGAGGCCCATAGCGTCCATATATACATGTGGACAGCCGCTGATGCTTTAACAGCATACAAACCAACAACGCCCACACCGCCCCCATGTGACTAGACCTGTCACTCAAAGCCCATGTGCCATCTAGACAAATGATCGCGGAGCTAAACATCCGCATGTAAACAATGGCAGAGTAACATATCCATCACATATGGGGCCTGAACGGCACTCAATACGCGCCCCACAGTCAGCCCATAGCCACCACAGCCGACTCAAGCACCGCCCATATGTAAATTAGCCATGCGGAGATGGAGACAGGCAAAGACACCCACGGACCAGATCTAGGCTCCCACACGATAACAGCAGTGCAGCATGATAAACATCTATATGATCAGATCAAGACCCTGGAACCTTACCCTTAAATCTACAAATTAGCACCATATCAAATAACAGCAGTTAAATCATAGTCCCTGTTGAGACCCTTGGGTTCACAAGTCTCCAGTTTATTAATCCAAAAACACTCTCTCAGAGCCAATAGTTTCTGCCTATCTCCCCCTCTTCTTGGATATGGTATCCCTTCAATCACCTGGACCCGTAGTTGTGAAAGAGAGTGATTCTGTTCACAAAAATGGTTAGATACAGACAAGTCCCTATTTTTGTTCCTAATATTGGATTTATGTGATGCTATACGGTCCTTCAGGGGTTGGGTAGTCTTCCCCACATACCCAAGGCCACAGGGACATTTCAATAAATAAATGACATAACGGGAGTCGCAATTATACAGACCCCTGATTTTATATTTAGTCCCTCGGCTGGGGTGGGTAAAGACATCCCCTTTGACCATATAGCTACATAAATGGCAGTTTAAACATGGATAATTGCCACTCCTTTTGGCAATAATCCCCTCTGTGGGGCCCAGGTCATTGCGCATCAGTTTGTCCCTGAGTGATGGAGCTCTTTTGTAGGAAAACAGCGGATAGTCGTGAAACTCCTTTACTGTTGGAAGTCCCTGTCTCAGGATAGGCCAGTGCTTATTTATTATACGTGCAATTCTATCTGATAGTACATTGTATGTCATAACACATGGAATCCTTTCTAATATCCTCAATCTAATCTCACCCCTCTTCCCGCCCATGTGGCCTCTAGATTTAAATTTAAAGCCGTCCCTCAGACAGTAGGGAGGATATTTTCTCGCCAAGAATTTATACTTCATCTCATCTAGGTGCTTATCTCTCAAATCCGGATTCTTAACTATCCTGGCTATACGTTTAAACTGCCCCTTCGGTATGTTATAAACGGTGTGTGGTGGATGAAACGATTCAAAATGGAGGATCGAATTCCTGTCTGTTTCTTTGATAAACAGGTCAGTTGTTAACTTACCCCCCTCCTTCATGACTATAGTGTCTAAAAAGCTGACTCTCTCTTGGTCAGCATGGACAGTGAGTTGTATACAGGGACACTTCTCATGCAACTCCAAAACAAAAGCATCCAGGCTCGAACGTGGCCCCCCCCAAATCAAAAAAATATCATCAATATACCGTTTCCAAGTTACGGCAAATTTGCAGAATAAATTGCTGGAAAAAACAAAAGCCTCCTCATATAAACCCATGAAGAGGTTAGCATAGGAGGGGGCCACGTTCGAGCCCATCGCAGTGCCTCGGCACTGCATGTAAAATGTGGATTCAAATAAAAAATAATTCCTTCTCAGAATCAGTTCTAGTAATCGCATGACAAAGTCCCTTTGTGTTTTATCAAAATCAGAATATAGCATCAAATACAATTCAACTGCTTCCAATCCCCCTTCATGGGGTATGGCAGTGTATAAACTACTCACGTCCATGGTGACCAATAGAGAACTTTCATCCACCTCACCAATGTCTGCAACAACTTCAAGGAACTGTTGTGTGTCCCTCAGGTAAGAATCCAGATTAATCACCAACGGTCTCAATAACCTGTCGAGAAAAATTGCAATATTAGAAAATATGGACTCAACACCCGATACTATCGGGCGGCCAGGTGGATTACATAGATTTTTGTGAATTTTGGGAAGGGTGTATAGAATGGGAATCCTCGGGTGTTCTTTAATCAAAAATTTCTGAAGATCTTTATCAATAATATTCTTGTCTACTGCCTCGTCCACCATTCTCCTGATTTCAGATTGTATCACTGGGGTGGGGTCATAATTCAATTTTTCATACACCTGAGCATCACTCAGTTGTCTGAGTATCTCCTCCCTATACTGCATGACATTCATAATGACTACCGCACCACCCTTGTCTGCTGCACTTATTCTAATAGCTTTATTATTGGACAAGGAAAGGATTGCTTTACGTTCCTGTAAGGAAAGATTATTATTCACACATTTGACTTTCTTAGATTCAAAATCGGATCTTAGCAACCTAATATCAGCATTAACCTTCTCCATATACATGCCGATAACCCCATGTGAAGCAGGGGTGAAGTTACTCTTGTTTCTCAAATCCCAATTTTTTAATTGTATACAGTCACTGGTTTCTTTCCACTGAGAGTTCATATTCCAAAAGGGACTGCTACTGAAAAAATGTTTCAATTTTAATGATCTAAAGAATTTTGTCAGTTCCAAATCAATATCAAAAAAGTTGGGAAAGTTCGTAGGGCAGAAAGATAGTCCTCTATTCAAAAGTTGATGTTCTGATTCATCAAGGACATACGATGAGATATTGACCACCAAGTCTACCGGTGTTATCTTCCCCTCCTCAATCTCATCTTGTACTCCTCTTTCCCTTTCCCTCTGTTTTTGCCTTTTATATCTCTTTCCTCCCCTCCGCTTAGATTGTCGGATTGCCCGGATGGATCGTCCGACCCCAAAAAATCTGAGGATGATGGATCTCCCTCCTTGGGTATGTGAGGTTTGGGGTTTCTCTTAGGATTCCTCGGTTTGCCAGGTCTCGGGTGCTTAAGCTGTATTTCCCCCGGACCTCTTTGCCACCTATAAACATACCCACCAGAGTAATCTTGAGAGTCTCTATGATACTTCCCTCGTTTTATTTCCTCTAGGGAGGCCTCATGTTCTTTCATCATCAGGGTCAGATGTTCTCGATATTTCTCGAAATCCTCTCTCTCCATCAACTCACCCAATGTAATTGTCAAAGCGGAGATTTGTTTATCCATAATCGGAAGTTCCTTCATAATCTCTTCTACTGTGCATAGCATTGCATCAAAAGATGCGCGATTCCAGATGAATTCCCACTTGCCACAGTATTCTGCATGTTTTGGAAACAAGATAGGTGCCACTTGGGCACGGATATTACGTGGAATCTTGCCATCTTTATAATATTCTACTAATGTTTTAGCATGGAGTTCTAACTCTATATACTTCTTCTTTAAATTTTCCAACTCTCGTTTCGTGACTTGAAGATCTGGTTTTCTCAGGAAACCACCACCAGTGGGTACTTGGGCCACAATATTGGCAGCTTGTTCCACCGAGTATGCAAACGATTTACTGGAGGCTTGTCTTCCCAAATTTTCCATTGTGCAATAGTGCGACACTCCTGTCCGTCATATACTCGTGAATGCCTCTGCACCAATGTTCAGATGTGGGATGTGCTGCGATCTGCCCTGGAGTCACAGGTCAATCATCAAAATTCCATAGGATCCGCACCATCCAATATTCAAAGTTTTATTAGCTCTTAAAACATATTACAAAAATATAAAATGATCAAAAGTGGGTCTGTGCATAGTGATGACGCACAGGCGTTTCGGGCCGTAACAGGTCCTTTCTCAAATCGTGACCAGCCCACAATATTCTCAAGTTCATGAGCAACTCTTATTTAAGGCCTCCAGGAGGACCACAAAGAAAACTGCCTCATTTACATAAATGCATATTCATCCATTGTGACAGCCAATCAGGTCATGAATAGACTACATACAACTCTTTATCTATATAATGGGTAAGTACAACAACTAGTATCTTAATCCCATCATTCCCTCAACGATGTCACCCCACTGTATGCCATGTAACACTCACCCTAATTGCCTCTCGTGTAAAAACACGAGAAAAAGCCGAGCAGATTGCTGGATCATTGTGTCCAATGGCGTGCCTGCCTACTGCGTCCGCTGTAGGACTGCCACCAATCCGTACGTAGCCTCCACCCGGCTCCACCTCCACCTGGAAACCAATAGCGGTAATAGTAGGCGTGTCAGTTCAGACCGTGTGCGCCGACCAATGAGGAAACGCATAGCGAGCCGTACACGTATCCCCCAGGTCATGCGCTGTGTACCAGGGCGCCATAAGAGCCAATGGCATTCTCGCCGACAACGTCCGCTCCCTGTAGTCGTAGTGTCCCGTGGCAGCCGGAGTCACGTGACTGCCGCGGCCAATCCGCATAAGAGCCAATAGCATTCTCGCCGACAACGTCCGCTCCCTGTAGTCATAGTGTCCCGTGGCAGCCGGAGTCACATGACTACCGCGGCCAATCCGCATGAGGCCCATAGCGTCCGTATATACATGTGGACAGCCGCTGATGCTTTAACAGCATACAAACCAACAACGCCCACACCGCCCCCATGTGACTAGACCTGTCACTCAAAGCCCATGTGCCATCTAGACAAATGATCGCGGAGCTAAACATCCGCATGTAAACAATGGCAGAGTAACATATCCATCACATATGGGGCCTGAACGGCACTCAATACGCGCCCCACAGTCAGCCCATAGCCACCACAGCCGACTCAAGCACCGCCCATATGTAAATTAGCCATGCGGAGATGGAGACAGGCAAAGACACCCACGGACCAGATCTAGGCTCCCACACGATAACAGCAGTGCAGCATGATAAACATCTATATGATCAGATCAAGACCCTGGAACCTTACCCTTAAATCTACAAATTAGCACCATATCAAATAACAGCAGTTAAATCATAGTCCCTGTTGAGACCCTTGGGTTCACAAGTCTCCAGTTTATTAATCCAAAAACACTCTCTCAGAGCCAATAGTTTCTGCCTATCTCCCCCTCTTCTTGGATATGGTATCCCTTCAATCACCTGGACCCGTAGTTGTGAAAGAGAGTGATTCTGTTCACAAAAATGGTTAGATACAGACAAGTCCCTATTTTTGTTCCTAATATTGGATTTATGTGATGCTATACGGTCCTTCAGGGGTTGGGTAGTCTTCCCCACATACCCAAGGCCACAGGGACATTTCAATAAATAAATGACATAACGGGAGTCGCAATTATACAGACCCCTGATTTTATATTTAGTCCCTCGGCTGGGGTGGGTGAAGACATCCCCTTTGACCATATAGCTACATAAATGGCAGTTTAAACATGGATAATTGCCACTCCTTTTGGCAATAATCCCCTCTGTGGGGCCCAGGTCATTGCGCATCAGTTTGTCCCTGAGTGATGGAGCTCTTTTGTAGGAAAACAGCGGATAGTCGTGAAACTCCTTTACTGTTGGAAGTCCCTGTCTCAGGATAGGCCAGTGCTTATTTATTATACGTGCAATTCTATCTGATAGTACATTGTATGTCATAACACATGGAATCCTTTCTAATATCCCCAATCTAATCTCACCCCTCTTCCCGCCCATGTGGCCTCTAGATTTAAATTTAAAGCCGTCCCTCAGACAGTAGGGAGGATATTTTCTCGCCAAGAATTTATACTTCATCTCATCTAGGCGCTTATCTCTCAAATCCGGATTCTTAACTATCCTGGCTATACGTTTAAACTGCCCCTTCGGTATGTTATAAACGGTGTGTGGTGGATGAAACGATTCAAAATGGAGGATCGAATTCCTGTCTGTTTCTTTGATAAACAGGTCAGTTGTTAACTTACCCCCCTCCTTCATGACTATAGTGTCTAAAAAGCTGACTCTCTCTTGGTCAGCATGGACAGTGAGTTGTATACAGGGACACTTCTCATGCAACTCCAAAACATCAACTCCAAAACATGAAACTCATGAACTTGAGAATATTGTGGGCTGGTCACGATTTGAGAAAGGACCTGTTACGGCCCGAAACGCCTGTGCGTCATCACTATGCACAGACCCACTTTTGATCATTTTATATTTTTGTAATATGTTTTAAGAGCTAATAAAACTTTGAATATTGGATGGTGCGGATCCTATGGAATTTTGATGATTGACCTGTGACTCCAGGGCAGATCGCAGCACATCCCACATCTGAACATTGGTGCAGAGGCATTCACGAGTATATGACGGACAGGAGTGTCGCACTATTGCACAATGGAAAATTTGGGAAGACAAGCCTCCAGTAAATCGTTTGCATACTCGGTGGAACAAGCTGCCAATATTGTGGCCCAAGTACCCACTGGTGGTGGTTTCCTGAGAAAACCAGATCTTCAAGTCACGAAACGAGAGTTGGAAAATTTAAAGAAGAAGTATATAGAGTTAGAACTCCATGCTAAAACATTAGTAGAATATTATAAAGATGGCAAGATTCCACGTAATATCCGTGCCCAAGTGGCACCTATCTTGTTTCCAAAACATGCAGAATACTGTGGCAAGTGGGAATTCATCTGGAATCGCGCATCTTTTGATGCAATGCTATGCACAGTAGAAGAGATTATGAAGGAACTTCCGATTATGGATAAACAAATCTCCGCTTTGACAATTACATTGGGTGAGTTGATGGAGAGAGAGGATTTCGAGAAATATCGAGAACATCTGACCCTGATGATGAAAGAACATGAGGCCTCCCTAGAGGAAATAAAACGAGGGAAGTATCATAGAGACTCTCAAGATTACTCTGGTGGGTATGTTTATAGGTGGCAAAGAGGTCCGGGGGAAATACAGCTTAAGCACCCGAGACCTGGCAAACCGAGGAATCCTAAGAGAAACCCCAAACCTCACATACCCAAGGAGGGAGATCCATCATCCTCAGATTTTTTGGGGTCGGACGATCCATCCGGGCAATCCGACAATCTAAGCGGAGGGGAGGAAAGAGATATAAAAGGCAAAAACAGAGGGAAAGGGAAAGAGGAGTACAAGATGAGATTGAGGAGGGGAAGATAACACCGGTAGACTTGGTGGTCAATATCTCATCGTATGTCCTTGATGAATCAGAACATCAACTTTTGAATAGAGGACTATCTTTCTGCCCTACGAACTTTCCCAACTTTTTTGATATTGATTTGGAACTGACAAAATTCTTTAGATCATTAAAATTGAAACATTTTTTCAGTAGCAGTCCCTTTTGGAATATGAACTCTCAGTGGAAAGAAACCAGTGACTGTATACAATTAAAAAATTGGGATTTGAGAAACAAGAGTAACTTCACCCCTGCTTCACATGGGGTTATCGGCATGTATATGGAGAAGGTTAATGCTGATATTAGGTTGCTAAGATCCGATTTTGAATCTAAGAAAGTCAAATGTGTGAATAATAATCTTTCCTTACAGGAACGTAAAGCAATCCTTTCCTTGTCCAATAATAAAGCTATTAGAATAAGTGCAGCAGACAAGGGTGGTGCGGTAGTCATTATGAATGTCATGCAGTATAGGGAGGAGATACTCAGACAACTGAGTGATGCTCAGGTGTATGAAAAATTGAATTATGACCCCACCCCAGTGATACAATCTGAAATCAGGAGAATGGTGGACGAGGCAGTAGACAAGAATATTATTGATAAAGATCTTCAGAAATTTTTGATTAAAGAACACCCGAGGATTCCCATTCTATACACCCTTCCCAAAATTCACAAAAATCTATGTAATCCACCTGGCCGCCCGATAGTATCGGGTGTTGAGTCCATATTTTCTAATATTGCAATTTTTCTCGACAGGTTATTGAGACCGTTGGTGATTAATCTGGATTCTTACCTGAGGGACACACAACAGTTCCTTGAAGTTGTTGCAGACATTGGTGAGGTGGATGAAAGTTCTCTATTGGTCACCATGGACGTGAGTAGTTTATACACTGCCATACCCCATGAAGGGGGATTGGAAGCAGTTGAATTGTATTTGATGCTATATTCTGATTTTGATAAAACACAAAGGGACTTTGTCATGCGATTACTAGAACTGATTCTGAGAAGGAATTATTTTTTATTTGAATCCACATTTTACATGCAGTGCCGAGGCACTGCGATGGGCTCGAACGTGGCCCCCTCCTATGCTAACCTCTTCATGGGTTTATATGAGGAGGCTTTTGTTTTTTCCAGCAATTTATTCTGCAAATTTGCCGTAACTTGGAAACGGTATATTGATGATATTTTTTTGATTTGGGGGGGGCCACGTTCGAGCCTGGATGCTTTTGTTTTGGAGTTGCATGAGAAGTGTCCCTGTATACAACTCACTGTCCATGCTGACCAAGAGAGAGTCAGCTTTTTAGACACTATAGTCATGAAGGAGGGGGGTAAGTTAACAACTGACCTGTTTATCAAAGAAACAGACAGGAATTCGATCCTCCATTTTGAATCGTTTCATCCACCACACACCGTTTATAACATACCGAAGGGGCAGTTTAAACGTATAGCCAGGATAGTTAAGAATCCGGATTTGAGAGATAAGCGCCTAGATGAGATGAAGTATAAATTCTTGGCGAGAAAATATCCTCCCTACTGTCTGAGGGACGGCTTTAAATTTAAATCTAGAGGCCACATGGGCGGGAAGAGGGGTGAGATTAGATTGGGGATATTAGAAAGGATTCCATGTGTTATGACATACAATGTACTATCAGATAGAATTGCACGTATAATAAATAAGCACTGGCCTATCCTGAGACAGGGACTTCCAACAGTAAAGGAGTTTCACGACTATCCGCTGTTTTCCTACAAAAGAGCTCCATCACTCAGGGACAAACTGATGCGCAATGACCTGGGCCCCACAGAGGGGATTATTGCCAAAAGGAGTGGCAATTATCCATGTTTAAACTGCCATTTATGTAGCTATATGGTCAAAGGGGATGTCTTTACCCACCCCAGCCGAGGGACTAAATATAAAATCAGGGGTCTGTATAATTGCGACTCCCGTTATGTCATTTATTTATTGAAATGTCCCTGTGGCCTTGGGTATGTGGGGAAGACTACCCAACCCCTGAAGGACCGTATAGCATCACATAAATCCAATATTAGGAACAAAAATAGGGACTTGTCTGTATCTAACCATTTTTGTGAACAGAATCACTCTCTTTCACAACTACGGGTCCAGGTGATTGAAGGGATACCATATCCAAGAAGAGGGGGAGATAGGCAGAAACTATTGGCTCTGAGAGAGTGTTTTTGGATTAATAAACTGGAGACTTGTGAACCCAAGGGTCTCAACAGGGACTATGATTTAACTGCTGTTATTTGATATGGTGCTAATTTGTAGATTTAAGGGTAAGGTTCCAGGGTCTTGATCTGATCATATAGATGTTTATCATGCTGCACTGCTGTTATCGTGTGGGAGCCTAGATCTGGTCCGTGGGTGTCTTTGCCTGTCTCCATCTCCGCATGGCTAATTTACATATGGGCGGTGCTTGAGTCGGCTGTGGTGGCTATGGGCTGACTGTGGGGCGCGTATTGAGTGCCGTTCAGGCCCCATATGTGATGGATATGTTACTCTGCCATTGTTTACATGCGGATGTTTAGCTCCGCGATCATTTGTCTAGATGGCACATGGGCTTTGAGTGACAGGTCTAGTCACATGGGGGCGGTGTGGGCGTTGTTGGTTTGTATGCTGTTAAAGCATCAGCGGCTGTCCACATGTATATACGGACGCTATGGGCCTCATGCGGATTGGCCGCGGTAGTCATGTGACTCCGGCTGCCACGGGACACTATGACTACAGGGAGCGGACGTTGTCGGCGAGAATGCTATTGGCTCTTATGCGGATTGGCCGCGGCAGTCACGTGACTCCGGCTGCCACGGGACACTACGACTACAGGGAGCGGACGTTGTCGGCGAGAATGCCATTGGCTCTTATGGCGCCCTGGTACACAGCGCATGACCTGGGGGATACGTGTACGGCTCGCTATGCGTTTCCTCATTGGTCGGCGCACACGGTCTGAACTGACACGCCTACTATTACCGCTATTGGTTTCCAGGTGGAGGTGGAGCCGGGTGGAGGCTACGTACGGATTGGTGGCAGTCCTACAGCGGACGCAGTAGGCAGGCACGCCATTGGACACAATGATCCAGCAATCTGCTCGGCTTTTTCTCGTGTTTTTACACGAGAGGCAATTAGGGTGAGTGTTACATGGCGTACAGTGGGGTGACATCGTTGAGGGAATGATGGGATTAAGATACTAGTTGTTGTACTTACCCATTATATAGATAAAGAGTTGTATGTAGTCTATTCATGACCTGATTGGCTGTCACAATGGATGAATATGCATTTATGTAAATGAGGCAGTTTTCTTTGTGGTCCTCCTGGAGGCCTTAAATAAGAGTTGCTCATGAACTTGAGAATATTGTGGGCTGGTCACGATTTGAGAAAGGACCTGTTACGGCCCGAAACGCCTGTGCGTCATCACTATGCACAGACCCACTTTTGATCATTTTATATTTTTGTAATATGTTTTAAGAGCTAATAAAACTTTGAATATTGGATGGTGCGGATCCTATGGAATTTTTATGCTACCAATAGTGACACTCACGGCCGGCCTTTGACCTGTGCGACCGGAGCGGTCGCACAGGGCGCCGGCCTCCAAGGGGCGCATGTGCAGGGGTTTCTATTCCCCTCACTCGCGGCTCCTTCCGATCTCCGGCACTCACTGTCAGCCCTGTTCAGCTGTGGGTGAATCGGCAGCTGTGATGACAGAGGGAGCCCAGTGGTGGCGCTGTGTATCTCAAATACAGGAAGTGCTTTCCTGAATGAGCACTTCCTGTATTTGAAGTATACAGCGGCTTCCCTCGCTCTGCCATCAATGTTGCTGGACCACCCACCGCTGAACTACATGGCTGGCAGTCTGAGTGCTGGGGATGGAGGGAGCCACCACAGAGGGGAACTTGTTGCAGCCCACAGGTCTGTGTGACAGGAGCACATCGCCCAGCTCCCACAGAGTGTCAGCAAACTGCAAGCAAGGGGGACAGCAGAGAGGCAGGTCAGTCACTCAGGGGGCTCTACATAGATCAAAATGCAGCCTTAATGGACCGGACTTCGTGCAGCACACACACACACACACTCACTCACTCACTCACTCACTCACTCACTCACTCACTCTCTCTCTCTCTCTCTCTCTCTCTCTCTCTCTCTCTCTCTCTCTCTCTCTCTCTCTCTCTCTCTGTCTCTCTTCCCCCTCTCTCTACTCCTACCATCCATCCATCCATCCATCCCTATATCTGTCTGTCTCGCTATCTCCCCATGCATCCATCCATCCCTATATATCTGTCTCTCTCTCTACTCCTCCCATCCATCCATCCATCCATCCATCCATCCATCTTTATCTGTCTGTCTCTCTCTCTCCCCAAACATACATCCATCCCTATAGCTCTGTCTCTCTCTCTCATATATGTCCCTAGATTATCTATTCCTATATCCTGTCTATCTATCTATCTATCTATCTATCCATCCATCCATCCATCCATCCATCCATCCATCCCTCTCTCTCACCCCCCCCCCCCCCCTATGTTTTTCTCTCTCTCTTTTTCTCCCTCCTATCCCTCCTTCCCTATATCTGTCTGTCTCTCTCGTCCTCTCTCTTTCCTCCTCTCTGTCTCTCCCTCCTCTCTCTGTCTCTCCCTCCTCTCTCTGTCTCTCCCTCCTCTCTCTGTCTCTCTCTCCTCTCTCTGTCTCTCCCTCCTCTCTCTGTCTCTCCCTCCTCTCTCTGTCTCTCTCTCCTCTCTCTGTCTCTCTCTCCTCTCTCTGTCTCTCTCTCCTCTCTCTGTCTCTCCCTCCTCTCTCTGTCTCTCTCTCCTCTCTCTGTCTCTCCCTCCTCTCTCTGTCTCTCTCTCCTCTCTCTGTCTCTCCCTCCTCTCTCTGTCTCTCCCTCCTCTCTCTGTCTCTCTCTCCTCTCTCTGTGTCTCTCTCCTCTCTCTGTCTCTCTCTCCTCTCTCTGTCTCTCTCTCCTCCTCTCTGTCTCTCTCTCCTCCTCTCTGTCTCTCTCTCCTCCTCTCTGTCTCTCCCTCCTCTCTCTGTCTCTCCCTCCTCTCTCTGTCTCTCCCTCCTCTCTCTGTCTCTCCCTCCTCTCTCTGTCTCTCCCTCCTCTCTCTGTCTCTCTCCTCTCTCTCTCTCTGTCTCTCTCCTCTCTCTCTCTCTGTCTCCTTCCTCTCTCTGTCTCTCTCTCTCCTCTCTCTGTCTCTCTCTCTTTCCTCCTCCTCTCTCTGTCTCTCTCTCTTTCCTCCTCCTCCTCCTCCTCTCTCTCTCTCTCTCTCTCTTTCCTCCTCCTCTCTCTCTCTCTCTCCTCCTCCTCTCTCACTCTCTTTCCTCATGCTCTCTCTCTCTATGTCCCTCTCGCTCTCTCTGTATGTCTCTCTCTCTCTCTCTCTCTCTGTATGTCTGTCTCTCTCTCTCTCTCTCTCTGTATGTCTCTCTCTCTCTCTCTCTCTCCCCCCCTCCCTCCCTCCCTATATCTGTGTGTCTCTCTCTCTCTCAATGTATATATATTTGTCTGTCTGTCCATCCCAATATTACCTATTCCTCGTGTGTGTGTGTGTGTGTGTGTGTGTGTAGGATGAGGGGGGGGGGGGGGGGGCACCATAATCTGGCTTCGCTCAGGGCGCTATAAAACCTAAGGCCGGCCCTGGTGACACTGACCATAGCCAAATGTAAAACTAATAAAACACATGATGAAGAGAGGAAAGAGTCATTGGCATCCACCTGTTAAACCATTTCTGTTTTAGTGGTTGTCTGATTGTTGCTCCTCTAGTGCATCTGTTGTTAATTTCATTAACACCAAATCAGCTAAAACTAATTGAAAACCCCTTCTGATACTAAGCAGGTCAATGTCCCAGAAATGTTATTGACTTAATGCCATATTAGGTTTAAAAAAAAAGTGTGTTTTAAGAGAAGTGCTCTGCTTTGCTCAAGGAACAATTTTCTGTCCTTTAATCGTTCTGTTATACAGAAGAATGGAGACTGAAACCTATTATTTAGAACCCCTTTACTCAGCTTGGGTCATGTATTTAACAGCAAATGCATTGTTGTATGACTAACACTAGTAATGGATTTGAATCGTGCCTTTCTTTCATAGCTGATTTTCAATGCATGTCTTTATAGCATTCTGTAAAGTAAAAGCATGTTTATAAAGCAACATTTTTAAGCATACTGTACATTCCTTATCTCTTAAAGTCCTAGAAAACTCTTTGGAAATTCTTATTTTTATTTTTCTCTGTGACAAATGGCCATGGCTGATTTTAAAAAATGTCAGTTGATTATTCTTACGACATAACAAATGCTGTTCAAAACTTCTTAACCTTCCTCTGAATTGGCTTGAAAAATTGAATCAAGCTCATGGAGGGCTAGATTTCCTTATCATAAGAAGCCTGGTGGTGCTGCTCATTGTCTTCAGGTCTCTACCTTTCCCTGTTCTCTTCTTTGACTGTCTCTCACTGTCGAAGAGCCTCTTAGAAGTTTCCTCCAGTGGAGACAAGCTATTCAGAACTGCGCATGCACACGTTCTAAACTAGTACACATGCACATGTATGCATTTAACCATACCGACAAATACATGGTAATATCCCCTCACTTAGCGACCGTGATGTTACGTGTTCTGCCCCCCGATCCGGCCAGTGTAAACTGCATTGGGGCCTACGATTCTCAGCAAAGTCGCACTGTGACCCTAGAAGCTCCTCTGTGCACTGAGAACAATGACGCGCTGCTCAGGCTTAGAAAAGGATGACGGAAGCCGAAGCATGTGCCAACTTCTGCTTCCGGAGTCAAAGCGCGACTTTTCCGAGAGTCACCGGCCCCAATCCAATCTACGCCAGCCAAACCGGGGGGCAGAAAGCTGTACATCATGGCTCAGTAAGTGAGTGGTTATTACCATGTATTCGTGGGTATGCTTAAATGCATACTCACGTGATCTGCTCAGGGTCCCTTTAAGAATGGAAACGTGTTTTACTTTTTTAAGATATCATATAGGACAAAGAACAACAAAGTTTCATTTCTTCAGAAATGTGATAAAAATCCTTAGAAATTACAATACTTCTGATCATCTGGATCAAAATATTCAATTTTGGTTACAATGGCGTAGTACAGAGTTCCCCATCCCTGTCCTCAAGGCCCACCAACAGTACATGTCTTGAAGGAAACCACAAACATGCACAGGTGAGGTAATTAAGTGTCTCAGCAGAGCTGATTAACTACCTCTGTGGATTTATACAAAACATGTACTGTTGGTGGGCCTTGAGGACATGGTTATTATTATTATTATTATTATTTATTGTATTTATAAAGCGCCAACATATTACGCAGCGCTGGACAATAAATATATACAATGATACAAGGATGACATACATAGGGTTATACACATAGAACAAAGTTATACATACAAATTGTACAAAATACATGATCATGCAATATGGGCTGGTTAGGTAGGCCCAGTAATACAAGTACAGGCTGTCATAGGACAGGAGCACATGATCCTGTAGATTACACTAGGGAGTGGAGGACCCTGCCAGAGGCTTACAATCTAAAGGGAGGGGTGGAAACACTAGGGGGGGCTGTTAAATATTCCTTAGAGAGTTACTGTGTGGTAGGAGGTGGGTAGGCCATCATAAAGAGGTGGGTTTTGAGGGCTTGCTTGAATGTGTTGAAAGAGGGAGCAAGTCTGATGGGTGGTGGAAGGGCATTCCAGAGGGTGGGGGCAGCTCTTGAGAAATCCTTCAGGCGGGCATGGGAGTGTGAAATGCGCGGGGTGGTGAGGCGAAGGTCGTTGGAGGAACGGAGGGGGCGACCTGGTGTATACTTGTGAACAAGCTCCGAGATGTAGGTAGGGCATGTTTTGTGCACAGATTTATACGCCAGGCATAGAATCTTGAAACTTATCCTGAGACGGATAGGGAGCCAGTGCAGGGATTCACAAAGGGGAGATGTGGATGCAGAGCGGTGCGAAGAATGGATGAGTCTTGCAGCCACGTTCATCACTGATTGAAGGGGGGCAGTGCGTTTCAGGGGGAGGCCAGAAAGGAGTGAGTTACAGTAATCAAGGCGGGAGATGATGAGGGCATGGATGAGCAGTTTGGTCGTGTCCGGGGTTAAGAATGGGCGGATCTTGGAGATATTACGGAGGTGGAAATTGCAGGCTCTTGTGATGTTTTGGATGTGTGGGATGAAGGAGAGGTCAGAGTCCAAGGTGACACCCAGGCAGCGGGCCTGGGAGGTAGGGAGAATGGTTGTGTTGTCGATTGTGAGGTGGAAACCTGGGATGGGTGCAGCAGCATGGGGTGGAAAGATCAGGAGCTCAGTTTTGTCTAGGTTAAGCTTTAGGAACCTAGCTGACATCCAGGAGGAAATTGCTGAGAGACACGAGGAGACCTTGTTTATGGTGGTGGCTGAGAGATCGGGGGTATGGAGGTAAATCTGAGTGTCATCTGCATAAAGGTGGTAATTGAAGCCCAGGGAGGAGATAAGCTTGCCAATTGAGGAAGTGTATATGGAGAAAAGAAGGGGGCCTAGAACAGAGCCCTGGGGGACCCCAACTGAAAGGGGGGCAGGAGTTGAGGAGGAGCCATTGAAGGAAGTGGTTAAGGAGCGATTGGATAGGTAGGAGGAGATCCAGGCCAAGGCAAGCCCATGGATGCCCATGGACTGTAGTGATTGGAGGAGGAGGGAGTGGTCAACAGTGTCAAATGCTGCAGAGAGGTCAAGGAGGAGCAGGATGGAATAACTGCCTTTGGCCTTGGCAAGGGTAAGGTCGTTGACCACCTTGGCGAGGGCTGTTTCAGTTGAGTGCGCAGGTCGGAATCCAGACTGTAGGGGGTCAAGTAGGGTATTGGTGTTGATGTATTGGGTAATGCGCTGGTGGACTAGGCGTTCGAGAAGTTTAGAAGCATAGGGAAGGAGGGAGATTGGGCGGTAGTTTGAGGGTAGGGATGGGTCGAGTGAGGGTTTTTTCAGCAGGGGAAGCACAGTGGCCTGTTTGAATGCTTTGGGGAAGATGCCTGCGGAAAGGGAGAGATTGAACAAGGAGGTGAGGACTGGGGCCAGGTCAGGGAAGTGGGGACGAAGAGTATTCGCGGGTACCGGATCACAGGGAGAGGATGTGGGGGGGGGGGGAAGCCACTAGCAGCAGGCTGACTTCATCAATGGTGGCAGGAGCAAAAGAGGCGAGGGGTGGATGAGACAAGGGAGCCGCTGGGAGGGAAGGCAAGGGGACAACCTGAGACGCATTGGTAAGGGAGGGATGGAGGAGGGAAATTTCATTGCGTATTGTTGCAATTTTAGTGGTGAAGTGGTTGGCAAGGTCATTGGCTGAGAGGGAGGAGCTGGGAGGGGGAGGAGTGGGGTTGAGGAGGGAATTGAAGGTAGCAAAAAGCTGTCGAGGGTTGGAAGTTTGGGTTACAATCAGTGCTGCAAAGTACCTTTGTTTAGCCTCAGAGAGGGCAGTGTGGAAGAGTAACAGTTTGGCCTTGTAATCTAGGAAGTCAGCATTGAGATGTGATTTCCTCCATTTCCGTTCGGCTGCTCGAGTTTCTTTCCTGAGGTTACGTGTGTGGGTGTTGTGCCAGGGTTGGGGGGCTTGATAGGGCGGAAGATTGAGGGGGCAGCTTGATCTAAAGCAGATGAGAGGGCAAGGTTATATTGTGCAGCCGCTTCACTGGGGCATGTTAGGGTGGGTAGGTGGGAGGAGAGGGAGAGAAGGGGACTTGCTAGGACATTTGGGCTGAGATTACGTAGGTCTCTCTGCCATCAACCAGGCTGAGGGGTGGGGAGAGAAGTTGTTGGTGTGGAGATAGTGAAGGTGAGGAGGTGATGGTCTGAGATAGGGAAAGGTGCGATGTCCAGGTTGCTGAGGGAGGTGGACTTTGAGAATATGAGGTCAAGAGTATGACCAGCGCGGTGGGTGGTGGAATTTGTGTGCTGAGAGAGACCAAGGGATTTGGTGAGGGAGAGTAGCTGCTTGGCAGCAGTGGAGATAGGCTCAGGTTGGGGAACACTGGCGTAGTGCATGACATCTATCATAATGTAGCCAAGCTAACTAATATTATGGTGCAAAAACATCACTAGTCTAATGAAAAATGGTAGAGATTCAGACCAAGCAGCCTCTGACTTAATGAATACTGGGAACACCTCTCAGCAGATTTAAAGGCACAGGATGGGCAATTGCACCACACCTTCTATGAGACAAACAGATATTGGTTTCACATCATAATCCAATTACATGTTAGCAACTTGTAATACTTGTAAACTTTCTGTTCCTTTGGGGAGTAGTTGGGGGTAGTTTTCTAGGTGGTGAGAGCACTTAGGGCACTGCCTGCGCTGCTTTCCCCCACCTGGGGTGTTGTTGTGGATGGTTTTCCCAGGCAGTTAGAGCACTTTGAACCCGGCTTGTACTGCTCACCCTTTGGAGGCCTAGGGTGCCCTCCAGTTATCATTGATCCTGAGTCACACAGCAAACATGTTCCCTAAGTTTGGGTAATGCTTGGGTTAAAAGTGGGATGAGGCAGTCTGATTGTGGCGCCCCTGACCACACATAATTGCATTAGTATGTATGTTAAAATTTGTCAGGGAGGCAGCCATTAATAGTCAGCCGCTGCTTGGTAATGCGCACTTACCTTTCAGTTTACAGGCATCCTTCAGCTTTCCACATACTGAGATTACACTGACACGTTTGAGTGATACGGTACAGCAGCACATATCCCTCTGAATCACCAGGTTTGTCATCATAGACAGCCAAGGGCATATTTTCCATGGGCAGCTAAAGGCATGAAGTCACCACCTATTAGCTGTTCCCAATTCTCTGGCCAGGTGCTTGCTAGCGATTGGCACGGGCAGTGGACAGGCGGCCCCCTCTTGAAGTTGAATCTGAGCATGTAGGTTGCTGTCCTAAGAGGCAACAAGATACTATTTTTGGTGTTACCAAACGCTGCCATTTGTCTGCATGTAATTGAAAATGAAAGGCACTTCTGGCTGGAAGCTAGTAGGCTGAACTGCCTGGCTTAACAATTCAGCATCCAGTCTGCTGCCCATGAGCGCCATTCGAGTGCAATTAAAATGTACCTGAATGGCAGCATTTTTATACCATGCGTTTCAGTGCTTGACATGTGGTAGTGTTACCCAGTGGTGGAGAACTGCAACACATGGCTGCGACAATGCTTAGATGTGACTCCATTCACTGCCTTCAGCTGTTGGTATGAAACAGCCTTATGCGTGTAAAAGGAGCACACTGTGCTGCATCCTGATAGGCAATTCTGAAGCAGGACTAATTAGCTATATAGATGTATCAGCGCACCACTGCTAAGCATAATGCTAGGTACACGATGCAATTTTCTGACAGATTTACTGTCAGATGGATTATTTCCAACATGTCTGATCTGATTTCCGATCGATTTCTTGATCGATTTTCCATTCACTTTTATGAAAAATCGCTCAAAAAATTGATCAGAAATCAGATTGGACATGTTGTAAATAATCGATCTGACAGTAGATCTCTCAGAAAATTGCATTGTGTGGACCTAGCATTAGTCTTGAATACTTACCAACACCATTGATCATTAAAGAATTCACATGAAGTTGGCATTTTTTTTTTAAACTGATGTTTCACTTTGAAAACCCTTCACTAGCAACAATTATAAGATTAAAGTAGTGAAATAACTTTAGCTTTTTGTGTTCCCTGGTGCTATCCACACACACAGCATTGTTTAATTCCAGGATTCTGGGATTCATTAAATAGCAAAAAATAGCAGAAACACATTTCATTACACCTGTGGGGGACTAAAAAGAAACCTGGAACTGAATGAACTCTGACATTAGTCAAGTGGATTATTGTTAACAGTCTCAGCAGGATGGCAAAAGACTTTCTCTATTCACTGAGCGTCATGTAAACAAGAATAAGATTTCTCAACCGCCACACAATGTAAGTTTGAGAAAGGGAAAACAATACAACAAAGATAAGTAAATGTTATTAGTGATGAAAAAGAGCCACAATGCAAGTAATAGAGTCTATGGAACACAATATACCATATTCAATAGTAGCACACACAAAGCCAGCACTGCTTATTTTACAATTAAGTATCTTGTGAAAGCAATGTCAGCTGAAAAATGTTACAAGACTTTTCTCATTGAGATGCTGTAGAACATTGTATAAAAGATATAATTGAACTAAGAAAACTTGCAGGACACTCAAGGGCACTTGATATAGTGTTGTTGCCCAAAACAATGTAGGCTAACAGTAGAACGCACTCATATACTTACTGCTTTATGAGCAATATAAGGATTACTGTACTGAACTGTAAAGGTGGCCATACACTGGTCGATTTGCCATCAGATCGACCAACAGATAGATCCCTCTCTGATCGAATCTGATCAGAGAGGGATCGTATGGCTGCCTTTACTGCAAACCGATTGTGAATCGATTTCAGCATGAAATCGATTCACCATCGGTGAAGCTGCCGCTGACGCCGCCACCCCCGCATACATTACCTGATCCGGCCGTTGCGAGTCCCCCGGTCTCCGCTGTTTTCTGCTCCATGCTCGGGTACAGGGCTCCAGATTCACTTCCTCTCTGGGGAAGTTTAAACAGTAGAAGGCGCTCTACTGTTTAAACTTCCTGCCGTGACAGGAAGAAGTAAAGCCTGTCGGACTTGGAGCCCAGCATAGAAGCAGCAGCGGTGACAGCAGCGACACGCGCCGGCGGAGCAGGTAATGTATTGCCGCTGTATTGTGTCGGGCGTCGGACATTCGAACGGCGATCGAGCGAAATCTTCCGCACGGACAGGAACGAAGGAAATCGATGGTAAGGATCGATTTTGGTCGGAAATCGATTGTTCGTCAACGTTATCAATGGGAAAATCGTTAGGTGTATGGGCCCCTTTAGGCAGCCTGCATTTATACATGTGCCATTGGAAACTGGAGAAGTGGGGGAGTAGTTGTTTCTATAAGCGGTGTGCCCTATGTATTTTGCTTTATACTATTTTCTATTGTTCATTTATCAGAATCAGAATCAGAATCATTTTATTTCGCCAAGTACAACGGGGGTTGTACCCGGAATTATTTTTGGCTCATACAGGGTCGGAGATGGTACAAACACATACATGCAATCCAACACATACAATCAGGTACAGACAGTATCCAAGTAAGCATATACCTATATATACATACAGCACATAACTGTAGTGAGGGACGCTGGGGGAGTCTGGGGTGCTATGTGAGGGGAGCAGCCTGCCATCTCTGGGTGGCGCTCACTCAGCTCCGTAGCGGTTCCAGGTGCCCCGTGTGTCCTGGAAAAGAGTGGATAGAGAGAGAGAGATAGAGAGAAGGGATAGCTGAAGAGAGACTGAGGAAGAAAGAGACAGAGCCAAGGCAGGAGGAGAGAGACAGAGGCAGAGTCCTTTTAGGGCTGTAGATTTAATAAATCCCTGGGTCCGACAATCATTCCGAGAGTGTCCATGCCTGTGGTCCGGACGGCAGGTGAACAGCTGATCTTCAGGGCTGGGTGGTGGTGCAGGCTGGCTCGGTCCTCAGCAGTGGCAGAGTTGGGCACTGGGTGGCCGAGCAGGATGGAGGCTGCGGATGGTGGAGATGGTGGTGGAGACCCTCTCTGGAGCACAGCTGAGGATCTCTTCCACGTGGGAGGTCCCGCAGGAAGCGGTGACTATGCGACCCGCACCACGTGGACGCTGAGCTCTGTGCCGGCCGCTCGCCCGTGGGCCGGCTTAGGTGTGGGGTCTCTGAAGCCTCCTGTTGTGGCGGTGGCTGGCTCAGGGCAGCAATCCGGGATGGGATCAGTGACCTGCTGTGTCTGCGTAAAAAGGCAGACGCTGATCCAGGACCCGGCAGCAGCGGTGGAGAGCTGCTAGTGTGGCACCCGTGTGTTATGAGGCTCCAGCAGCGGCAGGCTACACAGTTCCCCTTCAGCAATCCGGGCAGCGGCGGTGGATTTTCAAACAGGGCACGTGGGCCCCGAACCAGCTGACCGCCTGATCAGCTGGCATGCCGCCGCCGTCATGCGGCTGATGGTTCGCGCCGAGGAGCGCTCTCCCGTGTTCCCACATCCTCCCCAGTGGACTAGGGAGGGGGGCCTGAAAGGTGTCACAGATGGTCGCCGATGATGCAGGGGCAGCGGCGGCAGATCAGCAGAGCTCCGTGCTGTCCCCCATGCGTGCGCACTGCACGTGGGCCATCCGAGCAGCTGTTTCTCTCGCCGTCATGTGCCGGTCCGTGGCCGATGCAGAGCCGGACCGGCAGTACCCATGTCCTCTGCCTCCTACCTCAGCAAGAGGTAAAGCTCAGAGGTGAGTGGAGGAGAGATTTCCTCCTAAAAAAGCAGAAAAGGCCGGAGCCCTGTGGCCGAGGCGTCCGCGTCCGGCGCCATCTTGTTGTTGTACCTTTGTTGTTGTTATACCTTTGGAAAATTAAATTCCATTTTTGGTGGTAGCTAGAGATGGTCAATGAGATGCTAGTACTTTTGATTTGCATGCAAATGTGATGCAAATTGTATGCAGTTTGGAAATGGGACAATACAATGCAAATCCTGCTGAATTTGACTGGCCTGATACCAAGTTGCATACAATTTGCGTGCAGGCTGGAATTATTTAAACCCTATTGACTATGCCCAGTGGTAATGTAGTGCAGTAATGAATGAATCCCTGTTTGATATTCTTAGAGCCAGTGTGGCAGGATAGTAGAAGTTTATGACACTGAAGACCTGTTTACGTATTTTGAGCAATCGCCCTAGGATGCATAATGCAACTTCAGTCAAAGCTTACCTCTTCCTCCTGCTCTCCTGCAAATCCTCCCAGACACCAATCAGTGTTCAATGAGCACTTGTCAAAGTTATTGTAACCCATCTGTGACCGATGATAACCCTAACCTGCACATAGGTTCAGCTCTCCTCTTGCACTGGCCACGCACTTGCTAGAACTCAGTAGCAATGGTGAAGAGGTGGCACCCCTATGGAATCACATCTGAGTCCAGCTGCGGCCGAGCTCAGATGCAAACTGTTATGATTTTCTGCAGCCAAACAAAACCACTGCGTTTTAAGTGCTCACATGTGCAGTGTTGTAAATGCTGCCATCCTGCTGCATGGCCACTAGGGCCGAACGGCCCTAGTGGCCAGAGAGCTAGACTGTTCGACAAGCACACAGTTCAGCCTCCCTTGTGAATGAGACCTTAGAGTCCCTTAGCTTCCCTGAAGACAACTTCAGCAGTAATTGTTAGTAATGAGATGATTTAAAGTGAACCACCAGACTAAAAATCTACTCAGCAGCACTGAAAAGGCTTGGTGTTTCTTTAACAGTTTCACAGCATCAGAACTTTGTTTCTTACATAAGCCTTATTTTTAGCTGTACAAAAGCTTAAGCTCCGCCCCATCAAAGAAAACTGCCTGGGCTTTTTTCCCTGATGCTGTGCAAAGCATGAAGGGATTTCCTATGTTGTTATTCACGTTGCCTAGCAACTGGGAGGGGTGATCAGCACACAGGGCAGTTGGAACTGTGTCTCATGCTACCTGTCACCTCCTTTCAACCAAAAAGATGGCTGCCCTCATGAAATCAAACATTTGCCTGTTCTTTTAAAACAAGGTGGGTAAGAGATTATATTCTCAATCACAAGAAAATGTATGCGTGCTCTACACCAAGCTTAACCCTTTCAAGTCTAGCTGTGCAAATCTGGCTAAAATGGCTTACCATGAGACATGCTCACGCAGAAATGCATCTGCTTTCGCATGCCAAACTTTGCAGGGTCAAAAACCAATACCGCGAAGCGGTTGCCCTGCGGGAATTAGTTCATGCTATACAGCACTATCCAGGAGCGCCTCGGGGAGGCTTCCCATTGCCCCCATACAACCGGGGGGGGGGGGCTGTGGGGCCCCAGGCTCTCTCACTGCCTAGGGACCACAGCAACACCCCGGAGGTGGAGGCTGGGTAGCGCAGACGACCCCCCCCCAAGCGTGGCCAGCGCCGGGGGGGGGGGCCATCCACACCCATCTCCCAAAAATTTAAAAACAGGCACTTACCTGAACGTCCATTGCGTTCTGCTGCTGCGCATCGACTCGGGGCACTGCATGGGAAAGGAGTGACGCATGGGTCACCCCGAGCTGTGGGGCTCAGGGCTGGCTCACACACATCACTCCAGAAGGGGGGGGGGGAGGACAGGCACAGACAGCCCACTCATAGAGCAAACCATCCACCACCTGCCTCCAAAGGACAGAATGCAAATATGCTCAATCACAAGAAAATGTATGCGTGCTCTACACCAAGCTTAACCCTTTCAAGTCTAGCTGTGCAAATCTGGCTAAAATGGCTTACCATGAGACATGCTCACGCAGAAATGCATCTGCTTTCACATGCCAAACTTTGCAGGGTCAAAAACCAATACCGCGAAGCGGTTGCCCTGCGGGAATTAGTTCATGCTATACAGCACTATCCAGGAGCGCCTCGGGGAGGCTTCCCATTGCCCCCATACAACCGGGGGGGGGGGGCTGCGGGGCCCCAGGCTCTCTCACTGCCTAGGGACCACAGCAACACCCCAGAGGTGGCGGCTGGGTAGCGCAGACGACCCCCCCCCCAAGCGTGGCCGGCGCCGGGGGGGCCATCCACACCCATCTCCCAAAAATTTAAAAACAGGCACTTACCTGAACGTCCATTGCGTTCTGCTGCTGCGCATCGACTTGGGGCACTGCATGGGAATGGAGTGACGCATGGGTCACCCCGAGCTGTGGGGCTCAGGGCTGGCTCACACACATCACTCCAGAAGAGGAGGGAGGACAGGCACAGACAGCCCACTCATAGAGCAAACCATCCACCACCTGCCTCCAAAGGACAGAATGCAAATATGCTCAATCACAAGAAAATGTATGCGTGCTCTACACCAAGCTTAACCCTTTCAAGTCTAGCTGTGCAAATCTGGCTAAAATGGCTTACCATGAGACATGCTCACGCAGAAATGCATCTGCTTTCGCATGCCAAACTTTGCAGGGTCAAAGACCAATACCGCGAAGCGGTTGCCCTGCGGGAATTAGTTCATGCTATACAGCACTATCCAGGAGCGCCTCGGGGAGGCTTCCCATTGCCCCCATACAACCGGGGGGGGGGGGGGGCTGCGGGGCCCCAGGCTCTCTCACTGCCTAGGGACCACAGCAACACCCCGGAGGTGGAGGCTGGGTAGCGCAGACGACCCCCCCCCCCCAAGCGTGGCCGGCGCCGGGGGGGGCCATCCACACCCATCTCCCAAAAATTTAAAAACAGGCACTTACCTGAACGTCCATTGCGTTCTGCTGCTGCGCATCGACTCGGGGCACTGCATGGGAAAGGAGTGACGCATGGGTCACCCCGAGCTGTGGGGCTCAGGGCTGGCTCACACACATCACTCCAGAAGGGGGGGGAGGACAGGCACAGACAGCCCACTCATAGAGCAAACCATCCACCACCTGCCTCCAAAGGACAGAATGAAAATATGCTCAATCACAAGAAAATGTATGCGTGCTCTACACCAAGCTTAACCCTTTCAAGTCTAGCTGTGCAAATCTGGCTAAAATGGCTTACCATGAGACATGCTCACGCAGAAATGCATCTGCTTTCGCATGCCAAACTTTGTAGGGTCAAAAACCAATACCGCGAAGCGGTTGCCCTGCGGGAATTAGTTCATGCTATACAGCACTATCCAGGAGCGCCTCGGGGAGGCTTCCCATTGCCCCCATACAACCGGGGGGGGGGGGGGGGGCTGCAGGGCCCCAGGCTCTCTCACTGCCTAGGGACCACAGCAACACCCCGGAGGTGGAGGCTGGGTAGCGCAGACGGCCCCCCCCAAGCGTGGCCGCCGCCGGGGGGGGCCATCCACACCCATCTCCCAAAAATTTAAAAACAGGCACTTACCTGAACGTCCATTGCGTTCTGCTGCTGCGCATCGACTCGGGGCACTGTATGGGAAAGGAGTGACGCATGGGTCACCCCGAGCTGTGGGGCTCAGGGCTGACTCACACACATCACTCCAGAAGGGGGGGGGGGAGGACAGGCACAGACAGCCCACTCATAGAGCAAACCATCCACCACCTGCCTCCAAAGGACAGAATGCAAATATGCTCAATCACAAGAAAATGTATGCGTGCTCTACACCAAGCTTAACCCTTTCAAGTCTAGCTGTGCAAATCTGGCTAAAATGGCTTACCATGAGACATGAATAAAATATAGATATGCGCTTTTGGAAAAATTGCACTCTGTGGTTCGCGTAACAAATGTCAATGTGTGGACATACAGATTAGAATACAATAGCAACGCGCACACTTGTCTCAAACAGAAATAAAATCAGAACAGTCTCACAAAATCATCAGCAGGTACACTCCTCGGATCCAACCACCTGAAGCAAGGGACTGTCCTGTAATTTTGTTTGGCCGGACAATCACGTCAACATGCAAGGGAAAAATAAGAGCATATAGCGTAATACTGCAAATCCAAGCCTGGTTTAGACAGCAGAAACCACCACCACTCTAATCCAACTGTGTAGACTAAGAAGACACCTCTTTCCAGCACCGGTGTTAGGACACCCCCCTCTGTGCCCGCACTCACCGGGCTGTCCTCCCAGATCTCCGGAGGTGGGATTGATAATATATCAGGGGATGGCGTAATCCTCAATTCCTTAGGCTAATAACTCCCATTCAAACTGTGGACTAAAGAGCCACACATAGCGTAAAACCATAAAAATTTAATGCAATTAAAAGCAAAGATTAAACTCACAAACCACGCAGGGTAAGAGCGCATGTAAACAGTTGCGGTCCCGGAAACTGCTCAGCTGTTCCAGCGTCAGCTCGACTCGCGCTCCCTCACCGGCCGGCACTACTTCCTTGTCCAATCACGTGCATCAGCGCTCCGCCCTATGCATTTCGTCACATCAATGACTCATCAGGGGCAGGCACAGACAGCCCACTCATAGAGCAAACCATCCACCACCAGCCTCCAAAGGACAGTGCTGTATAGCATGAACTAATTCCCGCAGGGCAACCGCTTCGCGGTATTGGTTTTTGACCCTACAAAGTTTGGCATGCGAAAGCAGATGCATTTCTGCGTGAGCATGTCTCATGGTAAGCCATTTTAGCCAGATTTGCACAGCTAGACTTGAAAGGGTTAAGCTTGGTGTAGAGCACGCATACATTTTCTTGTGATTGAGCATATTTGCATTCTGTCCTTTGGAGGCAGGTGGTGGATGGTTTGCTCTATGAGTGGGCTGTCTGTGCCTGTCCTCCCCCCCCTTCTGGAGTGATGTGTGTGAGCCAGCCCTGAGCCCCACAGCTCGGGGCGACCCATGCGTCACTCCTTTCCCATGCAGTGCCCCGAGTCGATGCGCAGCAGCAGAACGCAATGGACGTTCAGGTATGTGCCTGTTTTTACATTTTTGGGAGATGGGTGCGGATGCCCCCCCCCCGGCACCGGCCACGCTTGGGGGGGTCGTCTGCGCTACCCAGCCTCCACCTCCGGGGTGTTGCTGTGGTCCCTAGGCATTGAGAGAGCCTGGGGCCCCACGGCCCCCTGGTTGTATGGGGGCAATGGGAAGCCTCCCCGAGGCGCTCCTGGATAGTGCTGTATAGCATGAACTAATTCCCGCAGGGCAACCGCTTCGCGGTATTGGTTTTTGACCCTGCAAAGTTTGGCATGCGAAAGCAGATGCATTTCTGCGTGAGCATGTCTCATGGTAAGCCATTTTAGCCAGATTTGCACAGCTAGACTTGAAAGGGTTAAGCTTGGTGTAGAGCACGCATACATTTTCTTGTGATTGAGCATAAGAGATTATATTACCTATCTATTTTAATTAACATAACTAATGTAACTTAATGACAGTATGTTTGTTTAGGCTGAAGTTCCTCTTTAAGTGAAAGATGATTGTGAAATCTGTGGTTTGCCTTTCTAAAGACTAGGAAAACAGATGGACAAACAAGGCTAGCCATGCTCATCCTGTGAGAATAAGGGAAAACAGGCAGAAAAGTACAGGTAAACAGCCACCATCAATGTAATAATATATATGCTATAACCTTCTTTACTCCATAGGAGTATACACAACCCTGTATTATACTGTCATTGCAATAAATATGAGAGCGTGGGCTCACTGAATGTAACAAAGATAGATTTATTGATAAATTACATTAGCACATGTTACCTAACTGCATGCAAAAATTAGCATAGTGTAATAAAAAAACCCACTTATGAGAAATGCATATGCATCTCTTACATGCACATGCACAACAGCAAGGCGCCTACACACATACTGAGCAACACATGCAATGATTTTACAGTCAGGCCTTTGAAAGCATAGCTTTGCATCCCATGAGAAGCAGAGGATCCACCTGCACAGCAGGGAGTTTCTGAGAGGAGGGGCTGAGAGGAGTGGCCATTTTCCATACAAGCAATCATTAATTCTCTGCAACTCTAGCAGTGATAAAAACAACAGAACCGAATACAGATTATTTATTTTTTTATCACTGCTAGAGTTCCAGTTTGTTGTGCGTGTGTGTTTTGATTGGAGAATTCTTATGATTGCTTGTATGAAAACAGAGAGCTTTTCAAAATGAGTAAAGATAAGATAAGTAAAAATAAATTACTCATGTTCAAGTTAGGCTGAAATCATTTGTATTCCAACCTTTTGAGGACATTCAGGACCCCTTTATCAAGGACAACAATACAGTGTTTAAGCCATGGGTCCAAGTCCAGAGCTCCTGCACTCACAGAGTGATGTGCCCCATGTGAAAATGCCAGAAGATAAGGGCTTCAGTGAAGGGGTCGTGGACATCAGGGAAGCCTTTTTTTCAGCTCAGGTTCACTTTAAATTTCATTAAAATTTGTGTGAATACATTTTCTATCAGCTACTGTATAATAAGATGAATCAGTCTTTTTTGTTGCACTGAATGTATTTGATTTGCATTTCATTAGAAGATCTTTTGTCTGAACGAATTACCTGATCATCTAATATATCATTCAAATGGAATGTAGATTATTTCAAATGTTTTATTTAAATGATGTATTATTATTATTATGAATTTATAAAGTATTGACACGTTTTCCACAGCTCTTTACAGGGTACACAGAAGAATCCATGTTACTGTGTGTTAAAACTTAATGCTTTGGACTTTATCATCTGTAATATTTTGTATATAAAACTTTATTTACATTTATTAGGTTGTGAGCAACATACATTCTTTACTTGGTAACTGCTTAGCACTTTTGCCTTGTAGCGCTAAACACCCAGGTTTGATTCCAGGCCAGGACACTGTCTTTATGGAACCTCTATGTTCTCCCTGTGAATGTGGGTTTATTCTAGACACCAATTTTCACCCATTTCCCCAAAACATACTGGAAGATTAATTTGCCTTTACCCCCCAAAACTGCCTTCAGACTATGATAAGGATATCAGACTGTAACTATGGCAGGCACATTAGATTATGGGTTCCTTTGAGGGACAGATAATGGTATGAATTGTTCATAGTGTACTCTGTGAAGCACTGTGAAAAATGTAAACACCATATACAGCACACGCATGATGATAATAATGATTTTCTTTTGGAAGGGAATTTGTAATTTGTCACTTATTTTGTTGCTTAATACTATACCAACATCTGTTGGTCTGACATTACATATATCATCTGCTAATCAGACTTGAGGGCTGCTTTGATCACTTGATTTATGATGCACATTACCTTATAAAAAGAAATGGCATTCATGTATCGTAAGTGTAAAAAGTGAGAAGATATTTCTAATTTTTCCATAGCTGAAGTGGGCATGGAAATCAGTATTATGTACCTCTACATAAAGAGCTGTTTTATACTACAAGCAGGGCCGGTTTTCTAGAAAGGCTACAAAGGCCCCAGCCTTGGGCGGCTGCAGCCTAAAGAGTACCTGGAGACGATAGAAGGGTTGCTACATATGAAGAGGAGGATGAAAATGGGGAACAGCACATGAAAAAGGGCTCATGCTCAAAAGAGCTTTTTATGAAAGAGAGGAGCTGCAGTACATGGGTGATACACATAGAAGAGAGGCAGCACATGGAATGGGAGGGGTGATGATGCACATGAAAGGAAGGGTACAACATATTTAGCCTAGGGGCAGAAAAAGTATAAAAGCCTTTAGCACAAGGTTAGCCTAAATATAGAGCACTGTACACAGATTGCCTATACATCTTTCAAGCTCGTTATGTTCCATAATTACAAGATACTGTATGGACATGCCTTGTTACTGAGAAGAGCACAGACAATCGTTATCGAGTGTGAAGCTATTTTCATTACCACTATGTTGACCCATGTAGCAGCAACTGTTGTATTATTATTACCAACGCAGTTCCTAAAAAAAAGTCTTAAATTATTCCACTACATTTTATGGTTACAGCTGATGTAATGGGGTGATTTTATGTATTTTATAAAAAAAAAAAAGGTGTTTCAATTTGGCCCAATCACTCCCACAACTTGAAAACATATTACCCCAAACATAGTCAAAGGCCAATTTTGGTGCGTGGGGAACCCCCCACGCACTAAAATTGGCCTTTGACTATGTTTGGGGCATTAGACTGAATATAGTAGGGATTAGATTGTGAGCTCCACTGAGAGAAAGTTAGTGAAATGACTATGTACTCTGTAAAACTTTGTGGGAGATGTCAGTTCTTCAATAATAAATACATGTCAGCATTGTGTGTTGACTTCTTGTGCACCTAAGGAAATCTGTGGTTTATATTTCTAAGCACAATACATTTGCAAAAGATAATTTTTTAAATGTTATGCAATCCAGTGCTCTATTTATTGAGAATTTTACCCTCAATCACGATCTGTGATTATAGGAGTTATGAATGGAGTTTAAAATGATTATATCACAGAACTGAAAGATATATAACATGATATTGAATCTAATTGTAAGGATCCCTCCTGTAGGGTATTCTGTCCGTTGCAGTGGACCTGCAAACGGACAGTTCTGGTTTATCTGCTTGCATTCGGTTGTGCATTTGCAATGGGTCTCATTGTCATTTGCAATTGCTCTGCAGTTCTGGGCAGCTCAGTATGCTGTCATCATTCCACCAATTGCTTGTTGTAGCTGAGCTGCAGCCAGATAGCCCTGGATTTCCTGCATGCATGTTGTTACATAATACTGCATGTATTTCTTATGGGAGTCCTTTGCATTCACAGCCAGCTAGCAAATGGTAATCAAGCCAGCTCAGGATTGAGTGATTACCATTCAGCTGTGTGGAGATTTGCATACCTGCATCCATTGGCTGATGCCAGCAAAAAAAGTCTGCCTCCCATTTCAGACCCCACCCGACATAGCCTTCAGCTCTCTGAGTTGTCATTGGGTCTATGCTGTGAAAGTTGTTATTGTAAATGTATAATGCCTTGCTCTGTATTGTCATGTCTGCTGGACGTTTGCTGACCTGCGGGGGTCAGTGAAGTCCTTCTGATCCTGATAGTTAGATTCTGCCAGCACCACGTTGTTGACTGGTAGTATTCCTTCTAGCCTTGTTCTTGAGGACGAACTATAGCAGCGGTTGCCATTAGTTCGCTCATACCTGTTAATCTTGTCTATCTCAGTGTGAATGTTGCCGTCGCTGAAACAGCGACTAGATTGGCTGAGCATTCCGTCTGTCTGTCTGTTGTCTGTCTTGTTAATTATCATTACTTGTGCTTTAGCTAGTGAGTTATTTGAGAGCTACATTTCATATATTGCGCATCAGCACGATATATATGTACTCTAGTCAGTCAGTATTGTATTATTGTAATATTGTATTGTGTACCGACCTTTGCCTGCCTCTCGACTAAGAATCTACCTAATGCTTCCAATACGACTGACATCTGAATTAACGTGTATGACCCAACCGTTGTGTATTGTATCACATAGCATCTAGCCTGATAGGCGGCCCAGAGCTGCATTTGCTCTGGGCAATCTTGCTCCCTTGTTCTTTACTCCTGTGTCCATCTGTGGAGCCTCTTCCATTATCCAGCTCTTAGCCTTGTTGCGCTGGGTGGTCAGAAAGTATGACCCCCCAGCTTTACATTATGTCGGGCCAAACACAAAATCACATGGAGGAGTGTGTTATGGTTCCCTGTCTTTTGAAAGATTTGAAAAGCTTGACTGTGAAACAGTAAGGAAATTTATGCCAGAATTGGTTAGATTCTTATTAAATCCAGATTTTCAGGCTTCAGCATTTTCTTTTTGATTGGGCAGTTGATGTTTTGAATCACACTTCTCTGAGAGAAAAGCCTTTAGAATTCATAGCTTTTGTGATCCATAACTGGTTAAGAATATTTCCATTACCATATCCTCTTAACCACCCTGGCATTCAGTTTCCCCAGGATTTCCGTGCAAAAAGTGTTTCAATTAATTTCCAATAATTTGCAACCATTTTTTTTTTGCAACCAATTTTTTTTATATTGAATTCAATACAGGTTATTGTATTGAATTCAATTTAAAAAAAAAAAGTGTTTTCTGCAAGATGTTGATGACGCTGTGTGACTCTGGTGTCATATACGCCGATCAACGGGGGACATGTGATCGCCGAGGGAGAAGCAAAATCCGCCAAGGGACATGGAAGAAGACACTGGGGAAGCTATCAGAGGTACGCGACGAGGGATCAGCATGCCAATGGTGAGTATAAGACCCAGATGTAAAGTTAGCCAGATGTGCAGCCAGGTATAGTTAGCCAGGTATAGTTAGCCAGATGTAAAGTTAGCCAGATGTGCAGCCAGGTATAGTTAGCCAGGTATAGTTAGCCAGATGTATAGTTAGCCAAATGTATAGTTAGCCAGATGTGCAGCCAGGTATAGTTAGCCAGGTATAGTTAGCCAGATATATAGTTAGCCAGATGTGCAGCCAGGTATAGTTAGCCAGATGTATAGCGAGCCAGGTGTTTAGCCAGATGTATAGTGAGTCAGGTGTTTAGCCAGGTATATAGTGAGCCAGGTGTTTAGCCAGGTATATAGTGAGCCAGGTGTTTAGCCAGATTTATAGGTAGCCAGATGTCCCCCTCCCGGTCCTCCCCCCCTCCTAGCACGCTGTGGGTAGCTATCTGTGCTACCCACAGCGTGCAGAACAAGCACACCCTAGGGAATCCCTGGGCAGCCAGCGGGGCAGAGAATGTGCGGGGTTCCCCCTTGTATGTGGAGGCTGTGCTGGCGGGGGATCCCCCTCTGTGCAGGTGGGGGGATCCCCCTTCTATGGTGGCTGTTGTGGGCGGGGATCCCCCTCTGTGCGGGTGGGGGATCCCCCTTTTATGGTGGCTGTTGCGGGCGGGGATCCCCCTCTGTGCGGGTGGGGGGATCCCCCTTCTATGGTGGCTGTTGCGGGTGGCCTATTCCCCCCTCCCTCCCGATCTCCCCCCTCCCGATCTCCTCCCCCCCCCTCTAAGCCCGTGGAGTAAATAGTTGTACTCACCAGAGGTCTTTCTCCAGCGATGGCAGCAGCACTTCCTCCTCCATCTCCGAAGTCTCGTTCTCTGTATAGTTACATTATGAGGCTTGGTGACGTCACCAAGCCTCGTAATGTAACTGTACAGAGACCGGGACTTTGGAGATGGAGGAGGAAGTGCTGCTGCGTCGCTGGAGAAAGCCCTCGGTTGAGTACAACTATTTACTCCACGGGCTTAGAGGGGGGGGGAGGAGATCGGAAGGGGGGGGATTGGGAGGGAGGGGGGAATAGGCCACCCGCAACAGCCACCATAGAAGGGGGATCCCCCACCCACACAGAGGGGGATACCCACCCACAACAGCCACCATAGAAGGGGGATCCCCCCACCCGCACAGAGGGGGATCCCCGCCCGCAACAGCCACCATAGAAGGGGGATCCCCCCACCCGCACAGAGGGGGATCCCCACTCACAACAGCCACCATAGAAGGGGGATCCTCCCACCCGCACAGAGGGGGATCCCCCGCCCACATAGCCTCCGCATACAGGGGGGAACCCCGCACATTCCCTGCCCCGCTGGCTGCCCAGGGATTCCCTAGGGTGGCTGGATGCTTGTTCTGCACGCTGTGGGTAGCACAGATCGCTACCCACAGCGTGCAGTCAGGCATCCAGCCATCCTGGGGAATCCCTCTGATGAGAAAAAAATGCAGCCGGCGGGGCAGAGAAACAGGAAATCTCCCTGTTGGCATGGACGAGCTCAGCTCGTCATTAACGTTTTTTGCAAGTTTTTGCTGGATGAACTCAGCTCGTCCATACCGCCAGGGAGGCTACTGAACTCCTGATTGCTAGCCCGTTATAATGGTGGCAATAAGTCTTTTTTGAATTTATTGCAGAATTGCAAAATTTTGAATTCATGTTCTTTCTTCAGATCAGCTACAACATTTCAGCAGTCCAGGTTTATTATCTTATACCTGCACAGAGCAAGGCATTATACGTTTACAATAACAACTTTCACAGCATAGACCCAACGACAACTCAGAGAGCTGAAGGCTATGTCGGGCGGGGTCTGAAATGGGAGGCAGACTTTTATGCTGGCATCAGCCAATGGATGCAGGTATGCAAATCTCCACACACCTGAATGGTAATCACTCAATTCTGAGCTGGCTTTATTACCATTTGTTAGCTGGCTGTGAATGCAAAGGACTCCCACTGGATGTTTGCTGGCCTGCGGGGGTCAGTGAAGTCCTTCTGATCCTGATAGTTAGATTCTGCCAGCACCACGTTGGTGACTGGTAGTATTCCTTCTAGCCTTGTTCTTGAGGATGAACTATAGCAGCAGTTGCCATTAGTTCGCTCCTATCTGTTAGTCTTGTCTATCTCAGTGTGAATGTTGCCGTCGCTGAAACAGCAACTAGATTGGCTGAGCATTCCGTCCATCTGTCTGTCTGTTGTCTGTCTTGTTAATAATCATTACTTGTGCTTTAGCTAGTGAGTTATTTGAGAGCTACATTTCATATATTGCGCATCAGCACGATATATATGTACTCTAGTCAGTCAGTATTGTATTATTGTAATTATGTATTGTGTACCGACCTTTGCCTGCCTCTCGACTACGAATCTGCCTAATCCTTCCAATACAGCTGACATCTGAATTAAACGTGTATGACCCAAGCCTTTTACCGACTACGTCTGTTGTGTATTGTATTACATAGCATCTAGCCTGATAGGCGGCCCTGAGCTGCATTTGCTATGGGCAATCTTGCTCTCTTGTTCCTTACTCCTGTGTCCATCTGTGAAGCCTCTTCCATTATCCAGCTCTTAGCCTTGTTGCGCTGGGTGGTCAGAAAGTATGACCCCCCAGCATTACACTAATTTAGTAAGGTAACACCAGAGATCTCCATACATCTCCAGAGGGAGTCCAATAAGTGGTCCATCAAACTTTCCTGGATTTGTAAAGATTTTACTATTCTGTGGTAAATATTTGAATCCGTCTACTGGGTCATATAGAAACCTGGTGAAAGATGCTGAAAGTGATCCCGAGGTGAGAATGATATGGGGGCTGCCACCTTGGCTTCCTTTTAAACTATACCAGTTGACCGGCAGCCCTACGGATCCTTAATGCAACAGTAGTGTCTGAAGTACACCAGAAACAAGCACACAATTTGTCAGATCTGAGAATAATGTCAAAAACACCTGATCTGCTACATGCATGTTCAGAGTCTAAGGCTGAACGTATTAGAGGCAGAGGATCAGCAGGACAACCAGGCAACTGGTATTACTTAAAAGGAAATAAATGTGGCAGCCTCCATGTAACATTCACCTCAGGTTCACTTGAAAGTTTGGTAAATTACCACTTGTGTGATTGCAGTCTCTGCAATCTCATTGTGGGTGCATTTAGCGAGAATATTTCACTAAAAAAAACTATTATGTTCTGAGCTCATAAAAAAAAACATTGTCATGCTACAGATGCCCTCTGCTGCATGACTCATCCACCTCTCCATCCGCTTCTCTAGCCCAATCCCCCTCTGTCAGTCCCTTCACTGGCTGCCAGTTATACAAAGGATACATTTTAAAACCCGACTCTAGTCTACAAAGCTCTTTACAACCTAGCTACTTCTTATATAAAGCTACTTCTTCTATAAACTTATTTCCAGATACCAGATTCCAACACGCTATTTCTGTTCTACTAACAAGATTCTCCTGTCTTCCTTTCTGGTCACCTCTTCTCACTTCTGCTTACAAGACTTCTCTCAATCCTCTCCTCTGGAACACCCTCCCTCAACACGTCTGCCACTCACCCACACTTATCCTTTTTAGGTGCAATCTGAAACCCCACCTCTTCATGCAAGTATACTCTTCTACCTAGGCCACTGACTACGATTTCTACCATCTCATACACAGTTTCCTTTCACCTATCACATTCTGTCCTATCCTGTAAACCTTTAGAGTGTAAGGCCTTTTGGCCAGGGCTTTTTTTCCTTTTTGTCTTAGAATGCTGTGTAATGTGTGTGCATATTCTCCACCCTTGTGTAAAACTCTATAGTTGATTTGTTCACTGCATTAGCAGTAATCCACCATTTTCTTGTATTGTTAACTGTATTGTTTATTTAGTATTGTTATATCCTGTATTTTGTTGTAAAACACCATAAAAGATGCTGGCAGTATATAAATCAATAATAATAATAATAATAATGATGAAACATGCAACATCTATATAAAAAACACAGATCTCCGAGCAATCCTGACTAGGATTTGATATTATCCAGGTAAAGGTAGCAATTGGGAGCAGGGAGGTAGAGTCCGTAGACAAATCCTTCTACTCTGACTCCTCTGCAGGGCCGGATTTACCATAAGGCATTGTAGGCACGTGATGGAAAGGTGGCTCACTCCCCTACCCTAGCACCTCCCTCCCTCCTTCCCTATGCAGAGTCCTGAGCAGAGCACAATTGAGAGGTTACTCACCTGGGTCTCTGCATTCCACTGATGAGATTTCCCTTCAATCGGGGCAGTGGGCACCAATAGCTACTTAATACTGAGGGTGCCTCTGGCTACCTATTGCCAGGGGACACCTGTAGGTACCTATGAGGGGCAAAGGAATTAAGGGAGAAGTGACAGCTGGTGAGAGTGACAAGGGAGAAGCGACAGCCAGCACACTTGTGATGCAGTTCAGCGGGGTTTGTATGTTCATGGAGGGCACAGTCTAGGGTGCCTGGATATCTGTGCCTATAGGCTCTAGTCATGTAAATCTAAGCCTGCTCCTCTGATTTTAATATGCTAAAGTATTTTTATATTGATTAAAAGAGTGCAGAAAAAAATCATGTAATCACTGCCAAATCTCAGCAATTTTAAATCTATGTGAAAATGATGTCTGCTTATGGGAATAAACAAAGAACTTCTGTCTAGGAAGTTTAACTCTGTTGGCAATCCAAGCCAGTCACTGCCAACATGAATGAGGACATTGTTAAAGTTTGGGTCTATGCAATACTGCTGGTGTTCGAAATTCAAGTTCCACCTTAAGTCCTGTCATTCATGCTAAACCAAAGAAACATTGATATTGCTGACATTCAGGCTCTGTGTTCCATGTTTCAGTGTTTTTCAATGCACTTTTGTGCAAAAGCATGGAAGTGGATGGAAAGCTGATGGAAATGGACAGTGACTTCATGCACTGAACCAGGTCTGCAAGTGATGGGCAGCACCTCTGTGTTATATATGCACACTTTTCTCAGGAGATTTACAACAGATCTGCAGTGAATTAATACATAGAATGTAGTGATATTCTATAATCCTGATTAAATTATATAAACGCTAAACCCAAATTTAATAGCATATCAAATCAATGTATTACATGTTCCAAGTAAGTTTTAAACTCATGTGGAACAGGTCCTAGAGTTGACAATAGTTTTGAGTACATGTGTTGGGCCTTGCATCTGACATAGGAGACCTGGGTTCAAATCTTGGCTCTTCCTATTTAGTAAGCCAACACCTATTCAGTAAGGAGTTCTTGGGCAAGACTCCCTAACACTCCCTAACATAGCTACTGCCTACTGAGTGCGCTCTAGTGGCTGCCTCTCAAGCGTCTGAGTCTGACAGGAGAAAAATTCTATACACATATAGGAATTATTATTATTAAATGAACATATTACAGCTGAAATATAACGGGAAAAAAAACTTCTTAAAAAGTACTATGGTCCTGAATACAATTATGTGTAAATGTTAGGCTGCATAATAGCTCAGCTGCATGTCCCACTAGTGACCAACTGCACACTGAGCTTTATTTTTCTAGTGAGGAAGTACTTTATTTTATAACTGTTACGTGTGAAATGGGAGATTTTATTTATGGTTGGTAATTTGTTATTATTATTTACATATGCATTATTTTACCTTGCAATTCTAGAATATATTGCTGTTAGAAAGTGTATGGTAGCCTGCTGGCCTCCTTCAACAATATTTGTAACCATCTTAAATTGATATATATTTGTATGTTTTAATAGACTTACCAGGGACCGATAATTTCAAGGATGGTAACAACCCATGTGCAGAATTTTGAACAATTGTTACATTAATGTTTTTAGGCACGAAGTATTGTTCTACAAGAGAATGACGGGATAAGAAGACCTCAGTATTGCCGAGTAGAGACAAGTTTAGCAACCTTATTTTGTGAGTACCATTCCACCTTCATCTTCTCCAAGACTTCAGAATTCACTGCACTCTTTGGGCTCCCATTGTCTCTGTGCTTCTTTATTTTGAAGGTGCCATGTCATCTTACTCTCCCCTTTGAACCAGGGGTGTAACTAGAGGGGAGAAGCCCCTGAGATCGTAGAAGGGCCCTGAGCTGTGGAGGCCCCTACTACTAACCTTCCCTTATTCCGATGTAGAAGATCATGATGGTCCTACTTGTTTTATGACCCTTGGAAGATGGGCCCCAATGCTGCGGGGGGCACCAAGGGGAGTTAAGGGAAGGGGTTTGAACATGGGGGCCCCATTAAAATTACACTGGGGGCCCCATAAATTGTAGTTATGCCACTGTTTGAACCAGTCCAGATTTGCTGGATTACGTATAATAGTACTTCTTGCATTGGATATCTCTGAAGATTCTATTTGTTCACTTGTTCCCTCTTTTGAGTATGATGTTAATTATGATGCCATTGACAATAACGATTATTATTATTTACCAAAGAACTAGAACGTTATGCAGCATTGTATAGTACATAATAAGGGGTTCTGGATACATTCATAAATACATAAAAGCTGCAGTCTGTCAGAGAAGAGAATGTGATGAACCTTTCTTGTGTCTATAAGGAATAACTGTGAGGAAACGCGGAAAAGCCGCCGTCTCTCGAGGTGAGGCAGCTGTTTCCGCGTCCAGCATGGCGTCACAACGCGGAAAAGACGCCGCATGCCGCATGGGCAGTGCGGCGGAATCCGCATTGGTAACGGCGGAATCCACATCAGAGGCGACCCCCGCATTAGATACATTGCAAAACAGTACTGGTGTGGCTGGGACTGATAGTCCACCAAGATTCAGACTTACACGCGCGCGAGCACTGAGGCAGAATTTAAATAGCAGTTAGAAGGGTGTCGGCTGACCAGCTGGGTCAGCTGACAAATTCCACTGCTCCCATTGGACCAGCAATTAGGGAGGTCCTGGAAAGGTCCTAGAGTATATATACTGCTGGTTGTTCACTTGCTCCTTGTCTGGCGTTGCGTTCACATATGTGGGAGCACCCAGATCCGTAGTTAGATCCGTTAGTGTGCCGGGACCAGCTGGAGCTGTAATCCTACACTAAGCTAGATTCTGTTGATAGCTAAAGTACTAGTTTGATTGTGATTATCTGTTATGACTTTTGCCTGCCTTGACTATCCTCCTGAACTCTGATCTTGTACCTCGATAATTCTGATACTCTGTTGCCGAACCCCGGCTCGTACTTTGACTCTGCTTCTGCCTCCTGATTTTGTACCCCGATATTTCTGATACCCCGTTGCTGAACCCTGCCTGTACTTTGACTCTGCCTTTGCCTCCTGATCCTGTACTTTATCTGTCCGTGTGTGTACGACCTGGCTTGTCCGACCTCGAGAACCGACCTTACCGTTAGAGGCGGTTCCTCGCTCTGTTAGCGATCCTTCCTCCTGAGGGTCACTTTCAGATATCCCTTACTACTGTCAGTCTGACTCCTCCCGTCTTGGAGAGCTCAGGTCTGCGGAAGGAATCTGTGCAGTACTCCTTACTGCATTGAGGCCTTGTCCTCTTAGTGTTACAGTTACACCCAAACACTACACTCTATTCAGGTGATCAGAGGTTAGTTTGTATATCGGATTATCGGTGAGACTGCAGTTCACTTATAATCTGGTATATATCTGTATTTCCGGTGATACTGCAGATCACCGGTAATCAGATACTCTCTGCGCCCACCGATCGTTACAATAACATTACTAAATACCAAAAAACGGCATTATTTTTTCTCCATGTTATTTAATAAGCATAATGTTTCATGTGGTGTAAATAAAGACAGCACAAATGACTACTGTGCAGGAGCCATGTTATTAGCAGAATGACCAGTAACATAAAAAACAGTAATTACTGGAAACAGGAAACAGGAAGTAAAGCCCACAGTCATATATCATAGAGTTGTACTTGCACAAACATAACGTCCATAACATCTTCCCCTTTTTAGTGTTCATAAATGAACATTCTAAATTTGAAGAGACATAACAATAATGCATTCTATATTCTATAGATTAAGTCTAATAGGTGGTTTTGAGCATCTGCCACTACGGGTGACAACTGTCCCTGGTACACAGAGACCTTTAGTCCTCTTGGAAGTTTCTGCGCTCTTCTCATCTCCTGCTGACATACTCCGCGTTTGACTGCTGGTAAGTGTACTAGCTTGCTCAGGACTGTCAGAACCATTGGTCTGAGGTACCCCTTCTATTCATTCCTCACAGTCAAGGGGCATGTTTGTCCCTGTTGTACTAAGAAAGTCTGGTTTATCAATAGGGTATTGTGTGATGTAGGTTTTTCTGCCACTCGTAAATCCACACGATTGCGACGATAAAGAGTTCCGTCAATGTCCACAAGATACGAGCGTGGTGCAACTTTTTTGCAAACAAGTACTCACTCTCCAATGGCCGTTCGATCCCCAGGTAAAGCTTTCATACGGATTTGTTCTCCAATATTCAACTCCGGCAAATCCCTGGCAGATGTATCATACCGAGCCTTTGACATTTGTCTCTTAAATCGTAACTTTTCTGCAACAGCTTGTACGACACAAGGTTGCAAAAGCTTATTTTCTGCTGGTAAGGAGGTCTTTAACCTCCTTAACATAAGTCTTTGCGCTGGACTACTATCCATGCCTTCGGTAGCAGTGTTTCTCCAATGCAGAATGGCCTTCCACGAGTCTTTACTATCACTGTATGCATTTTTGCATAAATTCTTAACAATCTTTACAGCTGCTTCAGCTTTCCCATTCGCCTGTGGATGACGTGGTGATGAAGTAATATGCTCGAACTCCCATTCATTGGAAAATCTTTTAAATTGCAGGCTTGAAAACTGAGGGACATTATCGGAGATCACTTTATCTGGTTGGCCATAACGGGCAAACTGAGACTTGCATCGCTTAATTGTGGTTTCAGTGGACAAATCAGGAAGAAGATCTATTTCCCAGAAGTCTGAATAATGGTCAACTAATAACAGGTATTCTTTGCCAGGGTAGTTGAACAAGTCCATACTTATGATCTGCCATGGACGTGTTGGAATCTCATGCGACATCATGGTTTCCTTCTGTTGTAAGTGGGCATAGTCATTGCAGGTAGGACAATTACTGACAAAATCTGATTTCACCTTGCATGTTAGGCCAGTAAAGCGTATCGCGAGCTTGTCTGTAGCATGCTTCACCTCCAATGTGGCTGGAGTGTATGCGTAATAACATCTCTGCTCTCAGTGACTTTGGCAATTTGACCCTTGGACCCTTGTACAAGATACCATTTTGTATGCTGATCTCATCTCTGAAGGACCAATATTCCCGTACAGTTGCAGGAACTGCCTCCTTATCATCTGGCCATCCACTCAAGACAACAGACTTTAGAGCTTGTAACGTTGCGTCACCGTCAGTGAGCTGTATGAGTTGCTGTAGGGCTATTACAAACTATTCAATGCATTTATTGAGCTTCAGAGCAGCAAAGGACAATCGCATTAGTTCACAGCTCAAGAATATTAAGTAGACAGAATAAGAAGGTGCTATCTACAAAAGCTGTTGTATTGCTGGTGTATGTGCCCAAGGATTTCTGTAAATAACATCACAAGGACAGTATATTATAGTTATATACATGATTAAGCATGAATGCTTAATAATGGAGCATTTTGCAATCTGCATGCTTTCAAGGTTTTTTTTCAGTTCTAAATGTTTTTTCTTACTACGTCAAGTACGTGTTAACATGTACTGGAAGAAAGGCAATTGAGGAAGAAGCCAAGTCTAGCATTTTATGAATGTACAGTAAGCAGATGCCCAGATACAGGAAATGAAATCATTCTCACCATAACTTTCCTTTCTCAGTTCATCTCCATGGAAGCACTATTGGGTTATGTCTCCACCCCCTCAACCTAATTGGACCCTGTAACCTAAAACACCAAATCACAGTGTGAAGAATAAGCCCATCCCAATAAAACCTTTATTTTATTAGGTCCTTAAAATGTTCTAGGTATTAAGGTGTTTTAAAAATTGGGTTGTATAGCTGGTGTGTGTTACAAAATCTGACTGTATTAACCTGTACATGACCGCTGTATCGTGTATTTATGCCCCCTGCAGAATGCTTCATGACCGGGGGCATAAATACATGTACCTGCATTGTTTACCTCGCCACTCCCGCGCAGCTGTCATTTGTTTCCGCCTCAATGCGGCTGTTGAATGATTGGGGTATTGGAACAGCTTGTTCGCAAACCCGATTGCAGTGCCCACGAAGTATGAAAAGCCGGGATAATGCTGATGCCGGCATTTCATTCACGTAAATAGATACACTTCTGAGTACTGTTTACGGTACTCGGAAGTTAAGTGTAGTGCCAATTTTTTATAAAATTTTTACCCCTTACACCACTACCCTATAGTTACCAAAATAAAACACTTGTAAAAAAATAATAAAAGTAATGACACCATTTAAAAAAATAAAACATTCTGTGTGATTTTTAACAATAAAGTTATTGGCGAATGAATGGGAGGAGCATAATGTAAAAATGTATCTGTTTTTTAAGGAGAAAAACCTGTGGTTGGGAAGTGTTTGACCATATATTCCCATGGAGTATCTCATATGACAGAACAAAACAAAAAACATTCTCCTGGGTATAGATAGAGTAGGAAAGGATAAGAACCACAATCATTTTGTGATTGCTGTTGAACAGATATGCACAGGTCTTTTTTTTACACCAATAAGACAGAAAGAGTCAGAGAGAAATAATAAATTAACAGTTTCTAACAATTAACTCACTAAAAAAATAAATAATAAAAAAAAGCTTTGTCTGAGCTATTTGTGTCTCTGTCTAGAAAATTCTGCCTAATAAATGCCAAGACAGCCAATAGAAACCTGCTAGAGATTGTAACCTAGCACCACCCAAAACCTAAACAAAGGGTTTTAAGTGCTTTAGGTGAATATACATTTATATGTTAAGAGAGTCATTCATCCAAGAAGTCATACAATTTTTAAGAATCATCTTTAAATATTTTTTGCGGCAAAAACAGAGGAAAGGAGCAGAAGAAAACACTCAATTATCCCTGGCAGCTCTCAAAATATGTGTATGTTTAAATTTGATGGTTATTGTGCTAAAAAATGTGCTTTTTTATATTCATGGTTTTCTAAACCTATCGTTTGGCAAGTGAAGCTATGGCTACATCATCTTAATTGACACTGCGCCAACAGTACTCAATATCCTGCGTAATTAGAGATAGATGAAATATGAAAAAAAAAGATGAATTTAAGTTAAAGAATTATTTATCACAGGTACTTTCATTCTGAAAGAATCAGCTCTGCAATTTTGACAGCAACTATGACAGTAGAGCCAAGAAATAAAAAAAATTAAAAAAAAAAACAGAATTACAAATTTGGATTGAGAATTTTCCAAAACAGCAGCTTTGGGTGAAAATAATGAAGTGCAGTAGTGGTGAGAATCAACAGTTACATAACAAGTTTGGTTGTGAATATAGGAGTCCCATCAGGTTAGGTTGACCATATACCCTCTGCATGTTCCCTTTGATTTCATATTGAAAAAAAATAGTAAGCAGGCATTAAGAAGATGTCCACATCAAGATATCAGAGTATTTGCTCTCCTTAACCACTTGCCGACCGCACGCTTATACCGTGCGTCGGCAAAGTGGCAGCTGCAGGACCAGCGACGCAGTTCTGCGTCGCCAGCTGCAGGCTGATTAATCAGGAAGCAGCCGCTCGCGCGAGCGGCTGCTTCCTGTCAATTCACGGCGGGGGGCTCCGTGAATAGCCTGCGGGCCGCCGATGGAGGCTCGCAGGCTAAATGTACACACAAGCGGAAATAATCCGCTTTGTTTACATTGTACGGCGCTGCTGCGCAGCAGCGCCGTAAGGAAGATCGGCGATCCCCGGCCAATCAGCGGCCGGGGATCGCCGCCATGTGACAGGGGACGTCCTGTCACTGGCTGCACAGGACGGATAGCGTCCTGTGCAGCCCGGATCACCAGGGGGGAAAGGTAGGAGAGGGAGGGGGGAATTTCACCGCGGAGGGGGGCTTTGAGGTGCCCCCCCCTGCAACATGCCTGCAGGCAGGAGCGATCAGACCCCCCCCCCCTGCACATCATCCCCATAGAGGGGAAAAAAGGCGGGCGATCTGATCGCTCTGCGTGCACCCTGATCTGTGCTGGGGGCTGCAGAGCCCACCCAGCACAGATCCCAACAAACAGCGCTGGTCCTTAAGGGGGGGTAAAGGGTGGGTCCTCAAGTGGTTAAAAAAGATAAACGGCTAGTTGCAGATAGCTTGCTCTGATAATGTTTTTGCTTAGGCTACATACACATATTTCATTTTGATTGCCAAATCATTGGCCCATTTTACCACTTCCATCTAGTATAAAGGTAGCCAAACATCTAGCGATGATGGGCAGATTTGACCAAGAAACAAATCTCTCTCTTAATTGAATCTGATCAGTGAGAGATCTGTCGGCTGCCCATACACCGCAGGCTGATTCCTGATCAATTTCATCATGAAATCTCTCAGGAATCGGCTGAGCCCACCGTTTCTGCCACCTCGCCGCTGTGTGTGTGTATCTATGTATGTATGTAATGTATATGTGCTGTAATGTGTATATATGCATTACCTGTCCTGTGTTGCGGTGCTTGTCCGTCTTCAGCCCCTCTTCAATTAGCCAAATACACGTTGCCGGGATGGCGCGTGTGTGATGTCACGCGCCAGCATGCTATTTGCCAGCAGTGTGCATGTGGCTAATTAATGAATTGCGGGAACAGCGCCGGGGGTTTCGTCGCTCAACCTGACATTGCTCGCTGTTACCGCCGCACACCTGACCAAGCAAGTCGGCCTATCATTTTGCAGCATGTCCGACCATTTAATGCTACTAATTTCAGACTGAAATTGGTCGCATCGAAGATCGGGCATGCACTTGACGGAACCAATTTTCACCAGATTCATTTATAATAAGAGCCACCTATGCAATCTGTTCATAGCATTCAAAATTTGTTGGCACTCATACTACATGGAGATAGTAAAATTGGCCAGTCATTGGGGGCCCCCAGATGTCCTGCCCCTTCCAGGTAAATGGGTATAGAGGGTCATATTTGACCCTATGCCTATTTAAATTATAATTGTAAAAAAAGACACAAATAAAACTTTATTAATGTGAAAAAAATGCAATTGCATAGGGGGTAGGGAACTCACTGGGCCCAAGTGAGTTCTCTACCGCCCTATGGGGTGTTAAATGCAATTGTATTATGCGACATCCCCGATGCCTAATTTAAGAACTCGCCAGCGCTTATTGCTGGTGAGTTTGGTAACTGCATAGGGCCCCAGGGACCGTATGCAATTAACTTTTTCTCTTACGTTTTCTCCTAGAAGATAATTTTCATCTTCTATTTACAGTAACTTTTCAGTACTTTGTGATTTAAAAAGTATCAAAAAGTAGGTGAAAAGGTACTATAAAAATTATTTTTAGTATTTTCTTGCTTGCTGGTACTGCTACTGCTTGCTGGTGGTTTAAAATGCATTTTTATTGAGAAGTTGAAAATATCATCTAGGAAAAAACTGGTGTTTTTAAAGAGTATTTGTCAACTCCATGATATTTCACAGTCCCTTATGACAGAAAAGAATGTTAAAATAAAAACAAATTTACTTTAAAAAGTCCAAATAAACAATACACTGTCTACCCCCTCCCCTTGCACACACATGCCCATATGCATACCTGCTTAGCATTCTCTAGCACGCTATTTGTACACACAGATGTAAACAATCCACACTCAATACATATCATTATAGGCAATACATAAAATCCAATAGTGTCAAACATACATAGATTGAGAGCAGGGACGTAACAATAGACCCTGCAAGGGATGCAGCTGCGGGGGGGGGGGGGGCAGGGAGACTAACAACTAAGGGAACGGAGAGAAAAAGTTTTCTGCTCTCTACACAATTGTTCTTGACTGCATCTGCTTAGCCACTGATAAGGTATCATACAAAGTTCAAAGTTCAGCAGACAAAGACTTGTAGACAGTCCCTATCCGGTGTTCAGTAAGGTCTTGTGTACAATACACAAGCCTCTCCACCCCCTTTCCAAGTGCTCTGTAGTGTAGAGATGCTGGAGGAATCTGCAGAGCCGGTTCTGCTCCATCGAGGGGGACAGAGTGAGGCTGGGAGCTCACTCGTCTGTCATTTTCTGCGCGCTGTTTGTGTCTGTATGCGTAAAAACATACACATTTTATCACAGAAGCTAATGTAATTGATTGGAAAAATGTGTGCAGCGCTTGACTGCTGTCTGTTTTCATAAAACATATTCATGTGTGCACTAACCCAGGGGTCCCCAACCACCGGGCCGCGGCCCACTGCCGGTCCGTTGGCAGTTTCCAGCTGGGCCGCGGCGGGTCAGTCCTCTCGCCCCTCTCCCCCGCGGCCGCCGCTCCTGTTGCCTTATGAGCGGGCGGCCGCTTACGGATTCCCCCAGGCATCGCTCTCCTTCAGTATCTCCAATAACAGCAACGCGTCTTGCGGAGGAGGGAAGTAGGCGGGGCAGCGGTTGCCATGGTAGCGGCGTAGCATATCGCTGCTACAGGAAGCCGCTGCCCCACCTCCTTCCCTCCTCCACAAGACGCGCTGCTGTTATCGGAGATACTGAAGGAGAGCGGCGCCTGGGGGAATCCGGAAGCGGCCGCCCGCTCATAAGATAACAGAAGCGGCAGCCGCGGGGGCACCACCTACCTATACTGGGCACTATACTAGCCATGCTGGGCACTATACTAGCCATGCTGGGCACTATACTAGCCATGCTAGCCATGCTGGGCACTATACTAGCCATGCTGGGGCACTATACTAGCCATGCTGTGGCACTATAATAGCCATGCTGGGCACTATACTAGCTATGCTGTGGGGCACTATACTAGCTATGCTGTGGGGCACTATACTAGCCATGCGGGGGCACTATACTAGCCATGCGGGGGCACTATACTAGCCATGCTGGGGCACTATAATAGCCATGCTGGGCACTATACTAGCTATGCTGTGGGGCACTATACTAGCCATGCGGGGGCACTATACTAGCCATGCGGGGGCACTATACTAGCCATGCTGGGGCACTATACTAGCCATGCTGGGGCACTATAATAGCCATGCTGGGCACTATACTAGCTATGCTGTGGGGCACTATACTAGCTATGCTGTGGGGCACTATACTAGCCATACTGGGGCACTATACTAGCCATGCGGGGGCACTATACTAGCCATGCGGGGGCACTATACTAGCCATGCTGGGGCACTATAATAGCCATGCTGGGGCACTATACTAGCCATACTGGAGCACTATACTAGCTATACTGGGCCACTACCTACCTATACTGGGCACTTTACTAGCCATGCTGGGCACTATACTAGCCATGCTGGGCACTATACTAGCTATACTGGGGCACTATACTGGGGTAACTATACTAGCCATACTGGGGCAACTAAACTCCCTATACTGGGGCAACTATACTAGCCATGCTGCCGCACCCAAACCCCCCCCCCCCATAACCCGCTGCGCACAACACTGTCCACTAGGCCGCACACCACCCGCATCCTCCCCCTGATTGAGAGAATATTTACTTTAAGGATAGTTTCACACTAGGGTGTAGCATTGCACTGCATTATAATATACTCATAATGCAACCAAAAGTAACATTAACTGTGGTATGCAATGTAACAGATAAAGAAGCTACTGATTAATGTGCACCTTTACTGACAATCAGTGTACATGTCAATGTGTGTGATTCTAGTACTGCATGTTCTGCATTGCAATACCACAATCAATTGCATTGCATCACAACCAATAAGGCGTGAACTATTCATAGGCTTTGAACAGCGACCGTATTACAGTACGCAAAACAGTGTCAGTTACAATGCACTGCAATGTGTACCCTTTGGGATGGGTGTAAGATTAGTGTGAGCAAAAGAAAATAGACGTCTTTTTTCAACCAAACTATGTAACTATGAGAGTGGGAAACAGGACCGGATTTACATGACAGGAGTCCTGGCACCCTAGACTCCACCCTCCATGAACCTACAAACTCCCACCGAACCACACCGCAACTGTGCAGGCTGTCCCAGCTGTCACTTCTCCCTTACTTCCCTTGCCTGTCACAGGTAGCTACAGGGGTCCCTTAGCATTAGGTACCCAGAGCTATCCTCAGTATTAAGTAGCTAGAGGTGCCCCTGACTGAAGGGAGATCTGATCAGTGGAATGCCGAGAGCTGAGTGAGAAAACTCTCTTTTATGCTCTTCTCAGGACTCTGCATAGGTAAGGTGGAACTAGGGGAGTAGAGTGAGCCCCCTTTCCATCATCAGGCGCCTGTAGGCACGTGCCTACAGTGCCTTATGGTAAATCCAGTCCTGGTGTGAAGGTTCATATTGTTGGCTTTTGGAGACACTCAGCACTCAGCTCCTTGAGTGTTTCTATCTATCTATCTATCTATCTATCTATCTATCTATCTATCTATCTATCTATCTGTCTATTTATTCAGTCTTTCTATTCTTTATCTTTCTGCAAGTTTTCTCTAAACAGCCAAAAATATAATTCTTGAAAAATATGTTAGAACGAAGAATAGAAAATGGCAATACTTGTCATCTGTTGTCATCACTATGCTTAGATTCTGAGGTACAAGTATTTCAAAGAGTATGTTTGGAATAGCAATATGAAAGGAAGAAATGTCCTCTGACAGACAACTAGACAACCTGTTAGACCAGATCTGTTTTCCTTCTAAGTGTGGAAGATGCTGACTCCATATTTTATAGTTTTCATGTTTTTCATAGTTTTACACTTTTCATTAACAACGAACTTCAAGCTTGGCTAAAATGATCACAGGTAATTCTCACCCTTCCCCCAGTTCTAATATTTTTTTTAATTGAAAAAAAAAGCTACTTAAAAATACTTTAAAAATAAACTTGAACTAAGCATTGTGTCAAATAAATAGTTGCTTTCTTCCTTTTTGAAAATACTACTTGCCTAAATTTGGGACTAATCCTTTGCCCTTAAAAGACACCTGAAGTGAGAGGGATATGGAGGCTGTCATATGTATTTTCTTTTAAACGATGCCAGTTGCCTGGCAGCCCTACTGATCTTTCTGGGTTCAGTAGTATCTGAATCACACAAATCAAACAGGCATGCAGCAAATACAATCAGAATTTAGTCAGAAACATCTGATCTGCATACTTCTTCATGGTCTATGGCTAAAAGTATCAGAGGCATACGGTCAGCAGGACAGCCAGGCAATCTGCTTGCATCTTTGTATAGATCCTTTCCATTGACTGCTTTTATAAAGAATCAAGTAAATACTGAGAATTCCCCATGAAGAGGTGGACTAGTCAAAAACCAGTTTCATCATATTTGTGCTAACTACTGTAAGTGACAGAAACATAGGAGAAAACAATGTATCGCTCATTTTACTCTGGAAGACACATACTTCTTATTTTTTATGTGTTTGCATATATTTTAAATGTTATAATTGTTCATAATAGTGGTCCTTTTATGCTTTCCTAATCACTGACCCAGACTGAGTGTACAGGTCAGATTTTCTGACTGCAGTCTATCTCTACTTGAATGCTGAACGCAGGTGTGTGACTCAGCAGGACCAGCAGAAAGTGCCGTTTTAACAAATTAAACCAAGACAGCAATTTCCATATTTAACCACTTAAAGTGAATGGGAATCGCATTTAAAAAAATGAGATCGATACTTACCCAAAGAGAGGGAAGGATATGGGTCCTATAGAGCCTTCCCGCTCCTCTCCTGGTCCCCTCGTTCCAGTGCTGGCTCGCCCGGTAGCAGTATTTGACTAAATTAGTCAAATATTGCTTTACACGGCCGGAGGAGGCTTCAGAAGTCTTCAGGGAGCCCAAGTGCTCCTGAAGAAGGGCGGCCCTGTACTGCGCCTGCACAAGCACGCTCTCTTGCACGCTTGCGCCTGTGCAGTATGGAGCCGCACGTCTTCGGGAGGACACGGCTCCCGAAGACTTCCAAATACCCTTTCGGCGGGGGATTAAAACGGGGGGGGGGGGGTGGGAGAGCCAGCACAGGATGGAGAGCAATTAGAGAGGAGACAGAAGGCTCTATACGACCCAGAGCCTTCCCTCTCCTTAGGTAAGTATTTGCTTCATTTTTTTTTTGCGGTTCCCATTCACTTTAAGTACCAGCGGTCTCTGCCCCCTTAAGGACGAGAGGCTGCTAGTACCAGAAACGGAGGAACACAGCCGAATATCTCCGTCCACACCGCACGCCAGGAACCTCAGCCACCCACTCTGCTGTCTCTATGATGGCAGAGTTCCTATGAGCCACTCAGGAGCCGCTATCATTGGCTTC